>NW_010362115.1:0-51396 GCF_000414095.1 Morus notabilis | reverse complement strand
GGGAAAGAGGATAATTAACCAACATGCCGAAGAACAAGGGGAAGGGAGGAAAGAACAGAAAGAGAGGAAAGAATGAAGCAGACGATGAGAAGCGTGAGCTCGTCTTCAAGGAAGACGGGCAGGAATATGCCCAAGTGCTCAGAATGCTCGGCAATGGCCGTTGTGAAGCCACGTGCATTGACGGGACCAAACGCCTTTGTCACATCCGGGGAAAGATGCACAAAAAGGTTTGGATTGCAGCAGGGGACATCATTCTCGTCGGTCTCCGTGACTATCAGGACGACAAAGCCGATGTGATCCTCAAGTACATGCCCGATGAGGCCAGGCTTCTCAAGGCCTATGGTGAGCTGCCTGAGAGCACTCGTCTTAACGAGGGCATTGCTGGAGGTCTCGAGGATGAAGATGAAGGTGCCGGTGATGATTACATCGAGTTTGAGGATGAAGACATTGATAAGATATAGGTGTGATTCCAGTTTGTCTGGAGTTTTTTGTTGTTATAAAGTGCTGTGCTTGGTGCCTATCGGCCAAAAGTTATAAATCATTATTTATAAGTTGTACTTCATAAAATCTGGATATTTTTCAGGCTGTGTGCTTGTCGTGATTGCTGTAACATCTGCTCTTACTAATAGATGTACCGTGTTTGTACCTTTCTTTTGGCAAATACTATTTATTTCTGATGCCTATGTAGCTTGCTCTGCTGTTACTGTTTTGCACTGAATACTCGACTTGTATGATCCTGCAAAGTTCATTGCTCTTTGCATACTGTTCTATTTGCCTGATGTTTCATTTTATTCTTTAGTTCCGCCCCCCGTTCCCCTTTATCTATAAACAGGAAATTAAGGGCCGATGAATTGAACGGAAAGAACCTGACTCTATTACACTCGCAGTATGGGCTCAATTTCACTACCAAGTGTCGAATTGCTTGATCCATTGACGAAGATTTTAAAGTTGGGCTCTAGAGAATCGATTGTGTCTTGATTCTTGAATCCATCCTAGGTAGTGGAGAAAGAAAGGCATTCCAATTCTCTGGCGTGGGATGTTCCACTTGCATATGTTGTGGTGCTCAACTGACGACTAAGGAGCGAGCGCTAATAAGAGGTAGAGGTTTTTATTCTGTGTTAAAATGTAATATGCTTGCTCTGACAATGTTCTGCAGGATAGAATGCGTTATGCTTTGTGCAATTCACTAACCTAGTCCTATAAACAAGTCTAGAACATTACAGAAGTACGGAAGAGTGTTACTTCATACACCTTCTATATTATTACCCCGTTTAATTTAGGATGTTTCGTGATAATGGATGTAGGACTCTGTGGTTTTCAACATTTTGTTTTAATCAATCTCATCATCAATTTACAAATATCAAACAACCGTTTAATTATTTTTGACATGGGTTCAGCTACCTAGCAATTCAAGTTGGCGCTCCTGGCTAGTGCTGAGTGATTACTTTAAATAAAATAATTACTTGGATTCATAACACTCTACAAGGGAGTTCAGTATCATGGTAGAAAGTTCACACAACAGAAACATTACAAGTGTGGCAAGACTCTACTTATTTCCCAATTTGGAGGAGATCAATAACTTATAGATTGAAGGATATTCACTCATGATTGTCAACTGCTGACTTTTCTGCTTGGTGCCTTTTATCTCTAGTGTCCTCCTTGAATGTTCCTTCTTTTTTTACCTGTAAAAATGTGATGTTTGATATTTACGTTAGATTGAGACAACTAATTCAATCAACCATTTTATCTAGTACAAGTTAGAACCCCAAAATAGAGTAAGAAAATGGCAAAGCTTTCCTGTGATCTACGGAGTTCTTGTATATGAGATTTATACCTTGGTGTTGGTATAATCTTTTGGGCAGTGATTGCTTGGAACTGTCTTTCGCTTTGATACATTTCTTATCGTAATAGTCTTCCTATTTCTAGTAGGCTTGGAACCATCTTTCCAATTTGCTACTGAGATGCCATCAAATGAGACAGACACTTCATTTGATCCACAGCTCTCTTTTTCTTCCCCTGCTATTTCGAAAAATGTTTTGCCGGTTTTGAATCTTTGGTTCCTGTAAATTAGCTCCACTGGCTTACTTGTGCGGCTTTCAACCGGGGCTGTTTCTGGGAAGCGCGTCGCCATCCATCGTTCCAGCCAGCTCCAACCCATGTTGGGTTCTTTGTCATTCAATTTTGCCTCTCTTTTCTTCGAACAGAGTCTTAGCTGTAAAAATGCAGGAATAAAAGTCAACGATTGCAAGATCATCAAGATTGTCTTAAAGATTTGTCTCAGGAAAGAATTTCCAACATGCCTGTTGTGAAAAGGCATATGCTAGTGCTCTCTCGCGCCTGGTGGATGCCTCTAGTCTGTTCTGTATCCTCATTTTGGTTATGTTGCTGCTAACTGTGCTATCATCCCAGTCTTCCTGTACATTTTGCTTGGTTTAAGTTGTAGAATTATTTGTTTCTTACATGTGAAAGAGGGCTAATCTGATACATTTATCCAAAGTAGTTTTACAGCCTTAAGCCAATGTACAATATCAGCAAGCTTAATCTGACACATTTCTTACATGTGAAAGAGGCTTTATCTGATACATTTCTCATCATTTATGTTCTTGGCATAATAGGAGTATATATGAACTTGAGCTGTTATTGCAGCAGAGCTAGTATAATGCGACACTCTTTATCTTCATTTATCTATTTGTGTTTTCCTTTTTCTTTTGATAAATAAATTTAAATTTGTAATAAGAGTTTAATTTTTTTAAGAGTCCAAAAATCTATGAATTTATATAGTACTATAGTTGATTTTTCACTTATTTGAGGCTTTAATTTTGACACACTGAGTATATTTAAAAGTCAAAACGTGGGATATAATTAATTTTTAAATTTTAATATTGTGATTCGAAATCGAAGGGAGATCTTTCATACTTTTCAAGATACACCCTGAGAGTAAAATTATATTAAAAAAAGAAAGAAAAAATTGCATAATTTACTTTCTTACTCTTGATAAATATTTTTTTATCAGTGTAATTATTTAATTAAAAAGATTATAAATTAAAAATAAAAAGTGAAAATCTGGATGTATACACACTTTCAAAGATTACTAAAAAAAATATTGAGAGCAAAAGTTCTTGACTCCTTGGGCCCAGGAGGCAGCTACCCACCCAGAGCCTAAGCTAACCCCGCCCTGGTCCGAAGTAAAGACGCGGCAATATAATGAATCGTTTTAAACTAATGTCATTCGAAATTAGGATAATTCTATGGTGGGATACAAAGCTTTATCTTGCATTTCTTGCTAGTAGCCTGGTAGTTTGCAATTTTTGTACCGTCATATTTTTTGTTATTAAATTGTGTTCAAGTCACATACTTTTTTTGGCTTTATGTCGTACCAATAATTTTTTTTTCTTTTTCTTTTTTACTCTACCACAAACTTATTATTGAAACAGAGTTAAAAGTAATATGATACGAAAGCTACCACCTCATAACCAGCTGGCTAAAGCTTGTATTCTCTTACCTAAAGGGTAGGGATTTGAGTCCCACCTGACAATTAAGGAGACATTCGGTTGGAGGATTCAATTCATGATGTGAATCATGATTCATAGTTCGCTACAGTATTTTTTCTCACAAAAATACACGTAAATCAAAAATAGTTATAATCTCATGATTCTAATCTAGGAATCAAACGTCTCCTAAGAGTTCGTTTGATATGAGGGTTTAAATGAATATAATTTTAATTTTAATTTTAGAATCAGAATCATGATTCATGATTTTATGTCTAAATTATTATTCTGAAATTAGAACTAGAATTAGGGGTTTGAACCACTCAAAACTAGAAGGGAGGGGGTTTTAGAATTAAGGGTGATTCATAGTTTAAAACATCACATCAGGATTTAAACCTTGAATTAGAACTACCTAACCAAATACTAATTTTGAATAAATTAAATCAGAACTACTTTTTACTTTTTATAAACAAATACTGATTCTGAACTAGAATAAAATAATTAAGACTCTTTTTACTTGAGGAAAGACAGAGAAAAAAAAAAACGTCTAAAAACTCAAACACCTTGCCAAAAGAAAGAAAGAAATTAAAAAAAAATCGGTTGAGTTGTCGCCTTTTCCTATTTGTGGTCCTTTAGACAACAAAAGCATTCTAAGTTCATCTCATGAGATATTTTTTTTATGTAAAGTGAATGTGTGACCTACAATAAAGCTTATGATACCAAGCGAGAAGTGGAGGCATGGCAATCGGAGTTGATGGAAAAAAGCAACTATTCTTGGGATGATTTCTTAAAGAAAATGTACCCAAATGGTAAAAATTGAATTATGTCTACTTAATTTGACAATATTAATTTTACAAGTGAAAATCAAGATTGTAAGCTATTCTCCATTTGTTTTCCTCAATGATTATTCACTCATTAACTTTGTAACAGTTTTACTAAGTAGTTGAAATTTGATTTAGTGTACGTTTGGTTCATGAGTTTAGAATTATGATTCATAATTATTTTCAATTTATGTGTATTTTTTATAAAAAAAAATATTATAACGAATTACGAACCATGAGCCGAATCATGACACGAATCCTTACTCCAAACGCGGAATTGGTAAGCGAAAACTAGGCTTACTAACCTTTATAACCAGAGTTCTGACTTTCTGTTGTGCCCGGCGTTGAACGGCAGTTCTTTCTTCTAGAGCAGAGAAATCTTCCACTGAATTTCCTGTTTGAACTTCCATTGATGTTCCATGAGACTCTCTACTCGGACTTTCATTTTCACCACCCTTCCACTTAATTGCTTCACTTTTACGCCTAGCCTGAAAATCCAACCACTCACAATGACTAAAAAAAAAGTAGCCAAAATTCTCAAAGTAACAAATTAACATACAATACAATCCTCTTTTCAAATTTGAAACTTTACTACTTTAAACATTGCATTAAAAAATTTCGAGTGTTTATGACAGTATGTAATAACCAGAAAGCCTCTAAATGCTGACTGTATGATTATTGCCGCTTGTTCCTCTCTCATCATGTCTTTGGAGGCTAAGTGGTGAAGCTTTTGCACTTGTAGTAAATAATAATACTCATCTTCTATTGGTTGTGTAACTGTGGCCTCAGAGCTCTTAACTGAACCAGATTCCTCATCTTCAAGAACTGAATTTAGCTCTGGAATTATGCCTTCAAAGCTCATAACCGAACCCGAATCCTTCTCCGCAAGGACTGAATTGAGTGGTGTGGGTGAAGTTTCCGCATGCGAAGCAGAATCTTCCTCTGATAGGACTGATTTATGTTCATCCCCACATAGGTATGATCTAACTGAGTTCTTCCATCTTCTCTTTTCAGCCATATTGCTCCTTACCTAAATGATACAAAGAAAACAAAACCAAAAAAGAAAAAAAAAAATATTTAGTGTGAACAAGTGTATATCGATGTGATATTTGATGGGATAAAAAACGACAACATTAAAATTTGATGCATACCCAATTTGAAGAAGCATTTGCATAATGAGAATACACACTTGAAAGAAAGCATTAGTGTGAGAAAGATGTTGATAAGAGAGTGAGAAACTCACATTGTTGTCACGGTTCTTTGAGAAGACGCTTCTAACCAACCCACTAGTGATACCCATCTCATGAGAAATATTTTCTGAGATGATAGATTAGATTGTCTACAACTATACTTCTAGAGTGCTAAAGAGATCCCCCCTAAATTATTTATATATATATATATATTTTTTTTTTCTAAAAAAAGGTTATAAAATGACCTCCTCAAGTTAATTAATTAAGCTTTGTCTAATGATACTTTATTAGTAAGAGAAGAGAAAATTGAAGCAGAGCTATAATTAATTCATAATATTTGAGGAGAGTGCAGGGCTTTAGAGCTGGAAATGTACTTTTGAATCACAAAAATAATGGAGACTGAAAAGTGAAGATTAGATAAGAAGAGAAAATTGAAGCAGAGCTATAATTAATTCATAATATTTGAGGAGAGTGCAGGGCTTTAGAGCTGGAAATGTACTTTTGAATCACAAAAATAATGGAGACTGAAAAGTGAAGATTAGATAGAAAGGATGGGTTTGAGGACTCAATTGTTATTATTACTTTTTTTTTTTTTCTTTGCATACACTTTTTGCACATGGCTAGCAGTGGATTAGGCTCATATAAAAGTTTGCTTGCTATTGGGGTCATGTCTATTCCTATATTTTCTTTCTGGTTACAGCTTATTGAATCTTTCCCCTAAGTAAACTCTTTTTATGGGTTGTTACAAGCTGTTTGGTTTCTTCAACCTTAAAAAAGACACTTGCCAAAAACCTTTTAATAGTCACACTTGTATTGCCTACTAATGAGTTGCTAAAGTTCTTTTTTTTCCCCCCCCAAAAGTGGACATGTCTAATCTATGAGAACCAATAAAGTTATGGACAATCACAAGATTTGGAAACAAAAAAGACTAAAATTGTTTGAAGCAATTAAAAGGTAAACATATAAGTTAGCAAGCAAGTTTTGATACTGAAGTTTCTATAAAAGATTTTGGATCAAGACGTGTATTGTTGACTCAAGAATTGTACACGGTAACAATAATGGAAATGTCGGTATTTAGTATGCTGCAAAGAATGAGAATTAGGTTATGGTGTGCTCGAAACTACATACTTAAAAGAGAGATTGTCTTTTTGGTACAACAAGAGAGTGCAGGGCTCCAGCAACTGGGAAAGGACAAATAGCACTGAGGCAGGAGACCGCAGAAGGAGAAAGGAGCAGGGGCAAAACGGTGAAATCAACACGTGACGGCAAAAAGACCAAGCAGCCCCTGCACCGAATAAAGAAAAAGGAGGGGAAGAAGGGCAAAACGGGCATTCTACTGTAGAGAGAACAGTAAAGTGGGTCTGCGTAAACAAATATTAAAAGGCTTGTCAGCTCAATGTGAATTTATCAACCAAAATTGACGAACAATTATAAAATTTATAATTTTATTCTTATATTTACCACCTGCTTATGGATAAGTGATGTTGTACACCAAGAGTCTCATATCGGTTGGAGATGAGGGTCTGGAGAGGTATATGTACCAGAGTGCCAACCCCTCTTACTAGCGAGGCGCCTTTTACGAAGGGACAAAACCCCACCCGTCACGGCGGGCCCAAGTGGGGACAATACTTCGCCGGTGGGCCATCGGTGTGTGAGAAATTCTGGTATCAACAAGTGATAATCATATTTTTATAACATTATAGCGAAATTACACATAAGTAGTTACCAAAAGTGCAAAAGTTCAAGTCTTTAATGGGTTTTATAGTAGTAAAGAGAGCATTTTGCATGTAATATTAATATTTATGTAAATTTTGAGTTATCATGCGACAGATAAATTATTATCTATGTTAAATTTTAAAAATTTTCTGTTAGTTTTATATCAAGTAGTAAAATTGTCAAAAAATAATAATAATAATAAATAAATCTATGAATAGTCCTTGAATTCTTTTCTTTCTCTAAAATTAATTCATGTAGGAAATTTTGCCTCATAAATAGTCTGCTGAACTAAAAAAAACAAAAAAGGTCTCATGATTATCTAATAAATTTTAGATAGAAACCATTAATTTTACCTCAAAAAAATCCTTAACTATCTTCTTTCTTTATAAATAGCCCTTATGTTAAAAGTTGTACTATATTTAGTTCCTAAATTTTTTTTTTAAAAAAAGATGCTAAACGTAATTTTATTAAATAAATAGATGAAAAACATTAAATATGAGACCATAATAGTCCCTAAACTAAAAAAAAAAAAGCCAAAATTAGTTTCTTTGCTACATACATTTGTCGTCTTTTTTTTTTTTATCTATTTATTCATTTAACTTTGATAAGGTTTTTTTTAGGCACCATATTATAAATGTTTCCAAATTATTATTGTCGGATAATAATCTTTAAAATGTATACTTTTATAAATATCTTTTGTATTATACCCATTGTAATCCTTTTATATTCCTAATCTTAGACTTCAGTTTTTTTATGAGTAAAAAAACTTCTGTAAAAAAATCAAAATTACAAACAAATTTAATTTAAAACAAAACAAAACATTGAAACCTAGAATATTCAAAATTCAACCAAGAAGACAATGCTCGTATATAAATATATATATATATATGTATATATATATTACCCTTGATTCAACGGCTCACATTTAACATTTTCCATCTTTTTTTTAACAAATGAATTAATTTTGACATATTATTATTTTTTTAATTTAGGAACTAAATTTAATACAACTTTTAGTATAGGGACTATTTATAGAGAGAAGATAGTTCGAAGATCTTTTATAAGATAAAATTAATGGTTTTGCATTAAAAATTTAACAGTTTATGAAACACTTTTTGAGTTCAAAGACTATTTATAGGATAAAATTGACTATGATGATTAATTTTAGAGAGAGAGAAAAATTCAGAAACTATTTATGAATTTATTCCAAAAATTAAAGTTCAGAGTGCCTTGTCAAAACTAAAATTCAAGAACTAAAAGTATAACAATAGTCCAAGGACTGTTGGTGCTAAGAACCCAAAATTATAAGGTGTAATTAATAAGCTGCGCTCCTAACATGTTGATTTTCTCATGCAAAAGTGGATCTATTTGGATCCAAAAGGGCAGTTAGTTATTTTAACTCCCACTAGAAATGTTGCACTATTTAAAAAAGATCAAAGATTTCTGGCAGTTTAATTTCTTGAATTTTGACTGAATTGGTGATTTGCCCCCATAAATTTTAATTGTCGTAAATTGTTCCTCAATATAATAAAATGTTGTAGAGTGGCCCTAAATGGATAAACTATGTTAAAATTTGGGAGGAAACTAGTATGAAACTTCAACGACCTCAATGAAACTGTTTCCATTCAAAATTTAATCACTGTATTGATTAGTGTACTGCAACAGTTGAATTTTAATTTTAAAATTCAGGCCATGTTTGATAGTTTGTATTGTATTGTATTGTATTATTATTATACAATACGGTATTTGGTGTTATGACGTATTGTATAAGGGGTCAAATTGTAAAATTTTAATAATTTTAGGCTCAAAATGTAAGGTTTTGAAAAATTTTAGGGTTAAAATATAATTTTTCAAAAGATTTGGGGTAAAAGTGTAATGTTACAAAAGTTTTGGGATCAAAATGTAATTTTATAAAAGTTTTGGGGTCAAAATGTAATTTTTTCTAAAAATATAAATTTTCATTGTTTCCTCTCAATTTTTTGACAATTATAAGCTCCGACATGACCCTATGTTGGCCCCACCCGACCCCTAGTCTTGCCCAATCCCGAAATAAATCATCAATCTATTATAAAATAATACAATATAATACACTAAACATGAGTCATATTATATAATACGACATAGACTGTATTAATTTACCATTCATATTAGTTTATACAATACGATGATCACACTAATCATTATATTATTATATTATTATACAATACGGTACTCTAATATGATCAAACAAACATGCCCTGAAAATAACTTGTCAATTGTGAATAGTTTTAAAACAAATGTGTCAATTTATCAAAAATAAAGGTCCCCGGCACGTGCCACAAACTAGAGAGCTTCATCATAAATATGAAACTTTGATGTAATGCATACATTAGATCATTCCATAAGTGGTCCTTACATATTAGGCAATTTTAGTGGCTGCCATTGTCAAGAAGGAATATTTGAGGATGTTTAAGATGAATTTCAGACCAAAATTACAAAATCATCTCTGCTTGCAATTATGACGGCCTCTCATGCCCCCCCAAAATATTTGAGGATGTTTACAAAATCATATTTGAGGATGTTTAAGATGAATTTGAGGATGTTTGGATGGATAATGTAAAAGTGTTTTTAACTTTAATAAGTTTTTTTTGAAACAAGTCATCTCATAAGGAGATGTTTGGTAAGGAGATTTATACAATGATTTCAATCATGATTCATAATTTGCTACAGTATTTTCTCTTATAAAAAATACACGTAAATCGAAAATAATTCTAATCTCATGATTATAATCTATAAACCAAACGTCTACTTAAGTGTTTAAAAACTTTTTTATTTACTTTTTTAACCTTAATTAAAAATTTTATCCATATCCTTTTATTACATTACTTTTTAATACAATAAAAGTTTTTGATTTATTTACCAAACATGTTCAAAAGCTCTTCTGAAATGAACACTAATAGAAAAGCTCCGACTTACGCTTCTCTTCTTCTACTAACAAGCTCTTCTAAACGGGTCCTAAGTCTATTAATATTTAATATATATATATATATATATATATGTATATTTTGAAAATGAAACTGAATTTTATTAGGCTCTATCGACCAAAATGAAACGACAAACAAACGGGGGATTTGTCAACTCCAACCCAGTCCGAACTTACAGAAAATACATAACTTGCCAAAGCATGCGCAACCATATTTCCACTCCTAGAAACATGGGTGCAACAACCACCATTGACATGGAAAAGCAAAAGCTTAACATTGTTAGCAACTGGGGCAGCTAAATCTACAGGAGAGCAAATAGCCCGGCACACATTAATAGCATACGCAAACAATTTTTAAACACTATAAAATGGTTCATACTATACGCAAACAATTTTAATAATATTTAATAATTACAAACATACGCAAACAATTTTTACATGCTACAAAATGATTTATTTGTTAACTATTATTCTTCTTAATGTTTAAGTTTTTGTTTTTGTTTGTTTTTATTTGTTTTTTTAAATCAATGCTCTAAGTTTTATTGACATATTTTGCTAGCAGAACTTTTTTATTCTTTGAAAAATTACACGAGGTTTAGATGACACTTTGATTATTAAAAAAAAGAAAAAAGTAACTGGCACGGAGAGCCCCTAAGCTCTTTAATAAGAGACAGTTTGGTGCCTATTCTTTTAATTTTGACAAAATGACCCTTAACGTCATTAAATTGATGCAATTAAGTTCCGTCTAGTTTTGTTAATTTTTTATAATTGATCATGTGAAAGACAAGTGATCTTATAAAAGAGAGTATTTTAGTAAAATAACAAGACAAAGGTATTTTTATTTTTATTTTTGAAAGGAAAAAAAAAAGCCTAAACTCATAAACTGAGAAGAAAAAAAAGGAGAGAATCCAAGGGTTGCCTTTAATTGGATTAGAGATGGGCCCCACGTACAAAATTAAACGTGTGTAAGGCATGTAATCTTATAAAATATGTATTTTTATTTATTTTTTTGGAAGGAAAGGACAACAAAAAGAAAAAAAGCCTAAACTCATAAACTGAAAAGAAAAAAAAAAGGAGAGAATCCAAGTTAATTGGATTAGAGATGGGTATACCAAGTTGGAAAAAATGAGTGCTGAAGCATAAAACTAAACCCCCACCTTCATCTTTGCCCCCCAAAAAATAGATCCCCACTGCTCTCTTAAACGCCAACAACGATCTCCGATTTGCCCCTTATCATCGACGACCTCTGATTCACGACGGAAAGCGTGATTTCTTCGCGACCCGTTGACCCGCGGAAGAGATCAGCATGATTTCATCAAGACCCATCGCACGACGAATTTCGTCGTAACGAAGATCACGATTCTCGTTGACTCGCGGAGGAGATTGGCGCGATTTCGTCAAGATCTGTCCCTATGCGGCGATTTGTCATGGCCGTTGCGATTTTGATGTGATTCGCTACTATAGACGTCGCAGAGGTCATCGCGATTCGCGATCCCCGACATCAGGATGGTGGCCATGACTTCCTCGTGACGTCTCGACTAAAATCACGACTTTCTGTGACAGAGGTCGCAACAACTAGGCTGCAAATTTGCGTCTAAATCCCGGCGAGATCTGTTACGATATTTTTTAGAACGCAAGTATAAGTAATATAGAGTTAATAGAGTATCGATCCTATGAGAAATTAAAATTAAATCCGTTAAGTACTAAAATTAAACAACTTAATCTTATTCAATAAACGAAATAATTTGCATAATTGTTAACTAAAGAAAATAAAATAATGAGCAAAAAGATTAATGATTCTATCAAGCAAGACAACTTAGAATTACAATATCTCTCAACACTTTTATTTGAGAAATCTCACCCCTTCCTCATTCTGATTAATTAAATCCAATTGCTAATCGAGAATCTTAATTTACTTAAGCGACTCTTTCGAAATCCCATAAACATACCTATTTCAATTAATTCACTATATTCCTATTAGAATTAAGTTAAAATAGATTCATTAAACACAAATCCCAAATTGATTGCATATGGCAAGTATATTTCTATCTCACACACAAATCTAATCAATTTTGATAAATTGATAAAAGATCATATGCTATTCTATCTAGAGCTAAACGCAAAATCAACTTTTCCAAGCAAATTAAGGTTTTCCAGAATCAATCTAAGTCCATCGGCCAAGTAATTAGAAGCAATAAAGATAAGATAGAATAAACAACTGAATTTCATTAATAAAAAATAAGAAAAAATGTGAAAACAACTAAAACTATATGTTGAGTTCCATTGCAATTCAAGACAAAAGGAATTAGCCCATAACCAAATTAATAAGAATCATCGGAAAAATAGAAGGATTCATGTGAAAAAGTTTTAAGAAGATGAAAGAAGAAATTGATTCTAGAACTACTGATGATGCACTCCAATTCTTCAATGCCCCGTTACAATCTGTGTAAAATCTCCTTTTTCTTCTTGGTCTGCGAGCACTTCTTCCAGTTTTTCTGCCCTCTTACGTAATCCCCTTTCTTTCACTTTTTTTGCCCCTTTTCTACCAAGCCCCTTGTTACTCGCGTAAACCCGTGGGATAGAGCTTGGGAAGCCATAAATCTCGCTCCTTCATGATTTTGTGTTAATCTCTTTTCTGTCTTTTGAAATTCAAAACCACCTCTTCTATCCTACACAACCGAGATAAGGTAAAAATAAAGTAAAATGACACTATCACCGAGTTAAATTAACTTGATTAAAAATAGTATAAAATAAATAAATATTCTTAAGAACATAGCTAATTTAAGTGCACACAAAATGGTAAAATAATTCTATTTTATAGAGTTATCAAGATCCAATCGGTTTTCTTTTTTCTTTTTTGTAGTTTTTAGTTTTTAATTTTTAGTGAGTTAATTTATGAAGGGGATATTTTTGTAACTATACTATAAAAGTGACATGTCTAAAGATCGCTTATATAAAACCGTTTAAAATTTGACGGAATTGGACATAAAAGACTTAATTGTACTAATTTAATGACGTTGAGGATTATTTTGTCAAAATCAAAAGAATATGGATCATCCTTGTCAATTGTCCTAAAAAAAAGTTGCGGGATTAGTGATAGTAGATACACATTAGATCAAAGTGCACTGTTTATCTCCAAGCCAACTAAAACATTTTATTGGGAAATGAAAGCATTTTCTTTTTTTTAAGGGAACGAAAGCATTTATTAATGTACTAATTTTCAATTATATAAGTACTCTCATATTAAATTACTATAATATTTGCAAGTCTTACAAATATATATATATATATATTTATAAAACCTGAAAGAATAAAATGAAATTTAAAAAAAAAATTCAGTTTTTGAAGGTTACAATATTGTAAATATAAATATTTTTAACGCTCTTTGTTTTTCTTTTTTTTTTTTTTTTTTTTTTTTTTTCAATTATGCTAAAGAAATTCACTAGGCTTGACTTTAGAACATATAAAACGAAATTTCCTACCTTTAGATGTATATAACACATCGGGAATCTGGAATTAATACAAATGTAGTGAAGAAGACTGATTTCAAAAGTTGGGAGAGACCTAGTGAGTATATATATATATATATATATATATATGATATTGGCTCAACAAAAGAATATAATCACATGTTTACTTATCGAAATGGGTAATCGAAATTGGGAATCGAAATTAATTCTATGTTTACATACCCATTTTTATCTTAAAATAAGAATGAAAATATGCGAGTCTCACAAAAATTTAGGGTTAAAAAATGAAATTGACACTCTCCCACTCCCACCGAATTGACACTCATAATCCTGATTGTAAATGTAAAATGATCCCTTGCACAATTCAGGTCCTTAGGCAAGTGCCTAAATTGCCTTGCCCTTCGGTCGGCACCGTAATCATAATTTTTTTAAGCAATTCATTATAGATTTGCAATTAAGAGTATGTATTCCACACATTATTTGGATTTGAGAAATGAATGTATGGAGAAAAGCAATTATAAATTTAAAGACCATTTTTATCGAACCTTAAGTTACACATATAAAGAGGTCTATAAAAGAAGATGTAATTAAAAAATAACAGTTCAAATATAAAGCGATCAGTAACCAATAAAATAAAGTTGGAAACATTGTTTAAGATGAGATTATAATCAGGACTACCTTACTTTGTCTAGATATTGATATATACCAAGTTCATATATATATTAGACTGGATTTACATTTTTTTTTATCATATATGAGGCGATCTTAATCTCAAATGACTTCTTAAAAAGAAACTACATATAAAATTAGTACAACACACTTTAAAAATTTAACTTAACTTAAAAGATTAATTTATTAGATTTTAAGTATTTTTATGTATTTAAATTACTTTAAAATATATTTAGCTCGTTAATTTAAATTTTTAATTTAAATTAAAATATAATTTTATGTAAAACTTTTTTATTATAATAAAAAAATTAAATATAATTATTTTTATAAACTTTTCGCTCTAACAAAACTTAAAAACCAACAAAATCTTACATTCTCATTCACTTTTCATCTCATCGAACCCGCTAACGCCTCTGCCATTTTACTAGTAAGCTTTGAGCCTTTCCCTCACTGTTTTGAACTTTCAACTTTGAACTCCTTACTCCTAAGAGTTGCATGTTAGGGTTTTGTTTGGTTACTGAGAAAATTCAGGAAAAAGACAGTAAGAAGTCTCAACTTCTTCAAGAGAACTACGAATTTGCTTACAAGTAGCAGTTAGTTTTTGCTCTGTGGTTGCTTTGCTTGTAGTTGTGGCAGAACAACTTAGAGTTGATTCCTGAGGTCGCCGCAATCGCAGAGAAGAATGAGTATTGTGCCTAAAGAGAGCATCGAGGTCATTGCACAGAGCATTGGCATCAACAATTTATCCTCCGATGTCGCGCTTTCTCTCGCTCCTGATGTCGAATATCGTCTGCGTGAGATTATGCAGGTATTTTTCTTTTTTTTTTTTTCCCAATTCTCATCCCTTTTTCTTTTTCTTTTTCTTGTTTCAGTTTTGTACCTTAGTTTCTGATTGTTTGAGAAATTTGATGATCAAGTCTATTAATATGCGCTGGAAATTGGGCATTTCTCGAGATTTTAGGAACCTGATAGAAGGGAATTACATGAGGCTTATGAAATTTGATAAAATTTTGTTTGGTAAGCGGGAAAGAAAATAGGAAGGAAAGAAATGCATATAACTAGGTGAGGAATATGGAGAGCAAATAGAAGTTGTTTATCTTCCGCGTTGGTATAGATTCCCTACGGAGAGCAATTAAAATTGGGATTATTTGAAAGATTTGAACTCCCTAAGCCTTTTCTAGGACTTTTCGCGAGAAACTTTCCGTTAAGTGTGAGGGAGACTGTTTGGGGTTGCTGTAGATTTCTTTATGGTGTTTTCTCTCCTACCAAACAATTAATTCCAATATTTTTGAAAGTAAATGGTGTTTAGCAAAGATTAAACTAAGGAATTATTTACAAATTTTTTACCATTCTTTAGCAGTGATTATTCTCAAAGCTACAACTATGCCAAACTGTCCCATAATCTTCTTCTCATGTAACTCCAGGAAGCTGTTAAATGCATGCGCCATTCGAGGAGAACTCGAATGACAGTAGATGATGTTGATGCTGCACTTGATTTAAGAAATGTTGAGGTGAGCCTTCAAATATTTAAAAACATTTGTGGTTTCGTTATCGAGCTGTTGTCCATTTTCCTTTTTGTTTTAATATAATAGTGTGAAGAGTATCCCATTAGAGTAATTTAGTTTTCAGAAGAATAACGTGAAACTAGAGAAGTTACAATAGTGTGAAATATTACCCTATTATAATAGTTCTCTAGTTTCAATTTTCATGGAATTATGGAAGTTTCCAATTTTGCTTGTTAGGTTTAATCTTATCTTTTTGTGATCTTTGTGAACCAGCCTGTTTATGGATTTGCCTCCGGTGGTCGACTGCGATTCAAAAGAGCTGTTGGACATAGGGATTTGTTTTACATTGATGACAAGGATGTGGATTTTAAAGATGTAAGGATTTGTTAGAGTATTTCATTTACCTTGTTTTTTGTCCTGTGCACGCTCTTTGCTGATGTTCCATTCCATATGGCTGAGTGTAGGTGATTGAGGCTCCTTTACCAAAAGTGCCTCTTGATACTGCGGTTTTTGTTCACTGGCTAGCTATTGAAGGCGTACAACCTGCTATTCCAGAGAATGCTCCGGTAGAAGGTATGTCTTCTTCTTCTTTCTTTCTTTCTCTTCTTTTTTTTTTTTTTTTTTTTTTTTTTTTTTTTAAATTGACGAGTAGAAGGGGAAATCCAATTTTTTTGACTTTGCTTGAGTAGCTAGGGTTTGAACCAAAGCCGCTGGCGCATGTTGTGGTGGAACCCTCAAAAAACAATTTATGTCCTTACAACTTTACATGGAAATTCATTTTTGGATATATCCTAAACAATTAGGAACATGACTAGTGTTTTCTCTCACAAAAATTTAAATAAATTTGACTTTATGTTCAAGCCTATGAACCAAACGGGCTATAAGCCTCTAGCGGATGTTGTGTTGGAAACTTTACAAAAACGTTTTATCTCTTAACAACTTTACTAGGAATTCTTTTTTGAATATGTCCTAAACATAGGAACATGATATCGAATATAGTTCTTAGGTTTTTTGTTAGCCAAGTTGCTGTCTAATTCTTGTACCTGTTGGGTTTTCCTTTTCAAATAGTGATTGCAGCTCCTTTTGATAGCAAAAAGGATGAACAGAAGGACGATGTTCCTGTTGACATTAAATTACCAGTTAAGCATGTGTTGTCTAGGGAGCTTCAGGTACATTGCATTCCATGATTGCCATATGCTTTTACTTGTTTTTATGTTGCAATTCTAACTCTTTTTTTTTTTTTTTTTTTTTTTTTTTTGCAGCTATATTTTGACAGAATCACAGAACTTGTTGTGAGCAAGTCTGATTCAGTTTTGTTTAAAGAAGCATTAGTGAGTTTGTCCACAGACTCTGGACTTCATCCATTAGTTCCTTACTTCTCATGCTTTATAGCTGATGAGGTAATAAGTTTTTACCATAGAACATAAGATCAACATAAACAAATTATAGTGTGATATGTAGCTAACGGCTTCTTATTTCTATTGTTGATCATTATTATTCAGGTTGCTCGTGGCTTGAATGATTTTCATCTTCTATTTGCTTTGATGCGGGTTGTTTGGAGTCTTTTACAAAATCCCAATATACACATAGAACCTTATGTAAGTTAATTTCCCTTATTATTTCTACTAGTGTTTTGCTACATCTGCGTTGTTACTTATTATTTGCTACTGTATTTAAACTATTAGTGTTTTGCTACATCTGCGTTGTTACTTAGTATGGCGTTGTTACTTAGTATGTGCTACTGTATTTAAACTCGAATATATTAAGGCACTACTATTATTAGTGTTTTGCTACATCTGTGTTGTTACTTAGTATTTGCTACTGTATTTAAACTCAAATATATTAAGGCTTATGTGGTTTGAGAGTCTATCAGCAATGTTTACATAATACTTGTCTATGGGGGCGGGGATGTAACATCTTCAAGTTGCTGATATTCTGTAGAGATCACTCGCAAACAGTCTGATTAATTATTCTGATGGAATGTTTGATTAGGATTCTTTGATATTGCTAAAGAAGTGCAACAGGAGTAATAATGTTTTTCATTGTTTGCTCAAGCATCCTTTGTGGTTCTGACGAGAGTAGCATGTATGAGTATTTAAGTAGGTTCCACGTCTTAGAATCTGAGAAGATTTTTCCTTCATTCCAGCTACATCAATTGATGCCATCTGTGGTGACTTGCCTTGTTGCGAAAAGATTAGGAAATAGGTTTTCCGACAACCATTGGCAACTCAGAGACTTCACGGCAAACCTGGTTGCTTCAATATGCAAAAGGTAAGCTTTTAGCATAAGTTTCATGTGAAGCAAGGTTCTAGGAAACTGAGTATGATATTCATGCTTATATTCTTTTTGACATGCTTCCATTTCTTTGCACTTGAGCCCTCCTCTCTTGTTGATGGTATAATAACCTGCAATATGAGTTATGTTCCAGATACATTATGTAAATGTTTTTGAATTTGCATGTTTATTTGAAACATATAGCATTATGTAGGGCCCGTTTAGTTCGTTGATTCGAGTTTTTAATTCGAGTTGAGATGTGACTTTATGTGATAGCTTTTTACTGTAGCAAAAAAGTTAGATGTGACTGTTTCTGAGAACTTTTTACTGTAGCAAAACTTGAATTCTAAACTCGAATTGGTAAAATGAACGGGGCCGTAGATTGCTGCACTCCCTGAATTTGGTCACAAAGTGAGCTAAACAAATTGCCAAGTCTTTTTTTTTTTTTTTTTTCCCTTTTTTCCCAACCCCTCATTGAATTATAGGCTTCACCTCTGCGTCATTTCTGAACCAAGATCAGAGTGTTACACTTTACATATCTGGTGTCGTGTAAGAAACCACTGAACACTTTGAGAATATATTCTGCTAACTTTGGGGCAAACTTTAGATCTTTTTGCTGCTTGTAAATATTCTTTGAGAGATTGGTTGCTGGCTTGCTGCCATTTTAAATGACATAAACCGACATCACTGACATAACGGTATTATCAAGGCGTTTTTCTTTCCAACGGGCTAATGGAAACTCTTCTGCTTTAAAAGAATGACACAACATAGCTATGGGTATGGATGTTGTTGTACATGCATCGCAGATTAATTTTCAAAATGTTTTGCAGATTTGGGCATGTTTATAACACTCTACAGACGCGTCTCACAAAGACTTTGGTGAATGCATTTTTGGACCCAAAACGTGCTCTGACTCAACATTATGGTGCAATTCAAGGGTTAACAGCCCTGGGACCCAATGTGGTATTCTATCACGCTCTTTGAAACTTAGAAAAGTTGAGATCTTATTTAATTCTGTTTGGTCAATTTCGCCCCTTATGCTTCAAATATTGTTGATGAATTTCCTGTGAAAGCCCAATAACGAATATGGTTATTGATAAATCTTTAGTTGTTTTGCAGAAGATATAATTAAGATTAAGAAATTAATTCCAGAGTTTGACACATTTTTTTTTCAAATCATTCAACTATTTGAATATTATGTTCCATATATATATATATATATATATATATATAACTTGAAAAGGAAACGCCCTCGCTTTCGTCTCTTAGTTGTGATTGCAAAGAATTAGAAGATGGGACTCTGGATTTTGTAGATCAAGCTAGTTGCCTTTAGAATTATCTTCTCCTGTTTTTGTTTGATTTATTCCGCAGTGCATTACCTCCACATTCTTTCATCCTCATTTTCTTAAGCTTGATTCATTGTTATTATAGTGATAATTGTTGCAATTTTCTCGTTTCAAAATTAATGACTTGGCTCATCTTCCTAAGATAATTTTCTGAAATTTCTTCCAAATTTTAAATTCCGTTAACCAAACCTGTTTTCTAGACTGGTGCTTTGGTCAAATCTATATTTTCGTCCAAATATATGTCATATTTGTTCTTGCCTTGAGAGATTTTGAACTGTGTGATATTTTTCTGTACAAGTAGGTTCGACTTCTTATACTGCCAAATCTCAAGCCATATTTGCAACTACTTGAACCAGAGCTGCTTCTGTCAAGGCAAAAGAATGAGATGAAGAGATACGAAGCTTGGCGTGTTTATGGAGCCTTGCTGGTGAGTCTCCTATAGCTGTAGTTTAGTATTCTAGAGGAAAAATCCTAAGAGAGGCATACAAATGACATCATGTATCTTTCTAGCGCGCAGCAGGTAATTGCATTTATGATCGGCTGAAGATCTTCCCGCCTTTGCAATCTCCTGTTCCACATCCTATCTGGAAAGCAAATGCAGGAGTTGCTACTATAACGCCAAGTAAGGTTCCTTTTAACTTAATGTTTTAGGAAGGAGATACCTGTTCAACATTTAGCTTCGTGGTTTTTACTATGCCTAAAAAAAAAAAAAAAACACTTCCGACTGGTTATGTTGCTAACCTATTTTAGGAGTTATATGGAGCAAAAATAATTTGTGGGTTAAGTGGAAGAATGCTACGGGAGTTTTATGTACGGGAGTTTTATGTGATGGCAAGATGCCTATTAAGTTAAAAGGAAAGTTCTGTAGGACTGTAATCTGTCCAGCTATGTTGTATGGTAGTGAATGTTGGGCCATTAAGAGATAACATATATCTAAGATGAGTGTGGCAGAAATGCGTATGTTAAGATGGATGAGTGGCCATACGAGAATGGATCGCATAAGGAATGAAATTATTCGTAGTAAAGTAGGTGTAGCACTAATAGAAGATAAGGTGCGCGAAGGCTGTTTGAGGTGGTTCGGGCATGCCCAATGTAGACCGCTAGAAGCACCAGTTCGTGCTTGGGAGGACATTCTTATACCTAATACTAGGAGAGGGAGGGGTAGACTAAGAATTACGTGGACCGAAGTCGTTAGGAAAGACATTCTAGATCTAGGCCTTCAGAAAAGTTTAATTTCGAATAGAGCCGTGTGGAAAAGTGAAATCCATATAGCCGACCCCATTTAAATTGGGATTAAGGCTTGTTGTTGTATGGAGTAAAAATAATTTATCATTCACACGAAACTCAAGTCTCAAGATCTAGATTACTTGACTGATTATGGTCTTCTGGGAACAAGAGGAATACAGAATTTCTGTTTAGGTTTATGAACGAAAGTTTTCTGTTTAGTGTTATGAGCATAGGCCCTAGCATGCATATAGCTGGGTTCTTTTCAATCACCTGTTCAGTTCATGCTTCTCAGTCTCAGGGCGTAACACTATAATACCATACGTGTTGTACTGTTCTTGTAAACTACACGGGTGTCACTGAAATCGTTTTTCCTTTAAATCATGCAGATAAACGCAAGGCAATCATGGACGACACGGAGCAGCAGCCCCCACTCAAGAGAATGGAAATTGATGGCCCAACTTCTGTGCCATCATCAAATTCATCCCCATCTCACTTACCGGGAGAAACATCTGCTATATCTAATTCAGGAGATACCAATGCAGGTCCGTCATCACCATCATCTTCACAGATGCCTGCTGAGATTGTTTCTGATACAAAGAGTAAGGGCAATTGTAAATATCTAAAAACGTCAGCCATCCTCACACAAGTCTGGAAGGACGACTTGAATTCAGGGCATCTTCTGGTATCGTTGTTTGAGCTCTTTGGGGAAAGCATTCTTTCCTTCATTCCAGCCCCTGAGATGTCTTTATTTATTTGACCGTCTGTATTATGTTGTTTGTAACTATAGCCTTATTATACAAATGTCTGTTTGTAAATAGAATGATATAGATGCCAAGACTAGTTCTTTTATTCAACTGACAAAAACCAATGGTTACTGCAGATATTTTGCCTCATTGATTTCACACACAACACTATCATCTTTAAGTCATAGTAATACAATCAAAATAAGATGACTAAAAAACAAGATAAATTCACTCAATTGGGATTGTTGAATCAGGCTGATCTCAATGTGCTTAAGCAGCAATTTTGTTCGACTCGCGTTCAACAGCTTTCTTCAGGAGGCTGTCCTCTTCCAACACCATCTGCAAAGGCAAGAAACCCATCCCATTAGCCATGGCAAGCATCATCCTCTTGGTCTCGGCCTTAAACTCTTCAAGATCAACCGCACCATTAGAGTCGTGATCGAACAGTTTGAACAGCGAGTTGTAAACCTGAGCAATCTCAGCAGGCTCCGGCTTGACATCAATGCCAAAATGCGTCTCGAACACTCTCAAAGACTTGAGCTCCTTCAGCATCTCAGCGTAGGAAAGAAGGCCATCATGGTTGGTATCAAGGTGAGCAAAATGGTCACATATTGAACCGTGGAATGCTTCTTCATCCTCCACAAAGTTGACGATGGTGGTAGCGTCTAAAAGTTCTACGCTCATTTTTCGCTTGGATGATTCAACGGAAACAAACACCTTTTCAACTAAAACTGAAGCTGGAGTTTGTAACTTTGTATTGTTTTTTCTTTTGAAAGGAACTTTGTATTGTTTTGAATTTAGGATGAACAAGAAGTTGGTTTTCCTCCTTTATATAGCCGCGCTTAGAGGCACTATTTTTAAGCACTTTGAATCAAACTTTTTGCATCTGTTAAATTTACGGCCTTTACTTTTTGGTATAGCCAGTTGTTTTAATTTGCGTTTGTATAGTGATTCCAATGGAGACCACATTTTACGGTCGTTTACACTGAGCTCCATCAGTGGAAGGGCCTTCTTTGTGAGAAGTCAGTGGGCAAATGTTGGGTGGTTTGCCTTTTCGGTGAACATATTCGATGGGCTTAAACGCGTGTCGGAGGAGCCAAGAACGGACCTAAAACTAGAAGATTAGAAAGTCAAAATAATTCTGGTCGGTTCACCGACCTTACGTTTATTTTTCACGCGAAGTATATTCCAGTCATATGCTTTATTTCAAAAATAAAATAAGCCAATTATATTCCTTCATAAGTAAAATAAGGTAACAGTGCTGTAAGAAGATCTCCAATACAATGTTATAATTGATGTAGAGTTATAAATTTAACATTTGAGTGTAAAAATACACCTCCTAATATAGTGCTATTTGTTTTGCTAAATTTATCATATGCTATCTGACTGTGCATTGTAGAAAGAATTTGAAAGGAGTGCAAGAAGAAAAAGAAGAATTAGACATTATCGTGTTTAGAATTGATCCTATTTTTTTTCACATTTTTTGAGAAAGAAAAAATAAAAACGTTTCTAAAACGGCGTTTGACGCAATAAAGACAAAAAACGGAAATGAAAACGATTTTTTGGTTTAGTGTAAAATGAGAGAAAAATGAAAAATGACGTTTAGTCGTTTTTCATTTTTTGTTTTTGTTTTCTCCTCTCTCGAGGAGAGAGAGAGAGAGAGAGAGAGAGAGAGAGAGAGACATTAATGGGGTTTTTTATACTGAAAATAATATCCTGATAAAACTACTAAACACATTTTTAAAAATAATTTATGTCTAAGATTGAAAACGTGTTTATTTTCATTTTCATACAAAATATAAAATTATTTTAGAATGAATTTCAAACGCGCAATAATTTCTTCAATTCCAATATCAGGATTGAGTTTGTGCAGCCTAAAGGTCAACAAAAGGTGAGAAAATCTTACCACTAAATAAGTTGTAATGTAAATTCTAAGTCACGTGAAGTTTGTGCCATGACACCTAAATTTCTCTTGTATGTGTATAGGAGTGGCTTCTAGTTAGGTCATGCCTGCTCTATTTTCAATATAAATAATAATGTTAATGCTATATTAAAAAAAAAAGAGTGTAAATTAATGTGTTATTTTATTTTGTACTCTTAACGTATAATACTATTTCAAATACTATGTGTATTTTTTGTCCTAATTTTTAAGCTTCGAAACTTGTAAAAGTAAGTTTTTAATATTAAATAATTTAGAAATAACAATGATGTAAGTACTACATAAACATGTCAACATATCAACTAATAACCAAATATGAAAATATCAATATTTGTGTAAATCTCGGTACTTCAATTTTTTATGGAAGTATCGACGAAAATATTGATATAGGTAAAAATTGGCCTAAAATATAGAAATTTATCTTAACACAATGAATTTATAAATGAAGCTTTTAGAAGTGCTAAAAAGTTAATAGTAAATATAATAGATGAAATTATCAATCAAAAGAAAATTGTAAATATGCCATGGTGAAAAGTGATTTACAATCTTATGGACATTTTCAGACATTCAACAAAAGATACTACACCCCTAGCGTTATCATAGATATTTTGAAGAAAATATAGGTGGAAATGTCGATACATTCCTAGCGTTAATATAGATATTTTAAAGAAAATATAGGTAGAAATATCGATATACCCCTAGCGTGGAAATGTAGATTTTTAAAACCTTGAGTTTTAATGCAAAAAATTAAACTTCTTCCATACCTTTCCGTTCTATTACACCCCTCTAACGATGTAGTTCTAATGGTTATAGTCTACACTAATGGTTCGTAATGGCTAAGCAAGCTTGGGCACTTTGCCTTGCTAAACTAAACAATCTACTTCATTAAAGAAAGATTTATATTGATCATTGAAGATTGGAGTAGTTAATTTCAAGTTATGACAATGATTTATTTACGGTATATTGGGCGATATAGTAGATTGATCCAGTTTGTCATGCAGCAAATTCTCAATGTTTGGTAATAATTAATCTAGATTACTTTGGGCGATATAGTAATTACATATATTGTCCATTATGAGAGGCCCTAGCCTAAAAAGGTCTAATATTTTACAATACTATAAAAACGTCTACTCGTGATTATTAAGGTAATTTTTATTCCGAATTTACCCTCAGTTTATTTTGGGCATGCTTCTTATAGGGACCTTTTTTAGTTTTTTTGTAATAATGTTAAGAGTTTTTCCGGATTTGACTTTTGATTGCATAAAGTTTAACTCTTCATTGGCCCTTAATTTCTCGTGATCGTTTTTCTTTTTTCCCTATTAATTCATTTTGCATCAATATGGGTTTATTATTTTGGTACTGTTGTTTTGGGTGATAATTTTTAAAAAAATTTTTAATTTGGAATAATTTTTTGGTTTTTCACCGTGTCACCATGTTTTTGTTATTGTTATGTTTTGGCGTTTTGCATTATTTCTGTCTGATTCATTATGTTAATGAGCACTTATTCCACATTAATTTTTTTTTTTCCAGTATTTACTCTTCATTATCCCTTCTTATAATGACGTTTTGATTTTTCGAGTTTTGTTAGGATATATATATATTTATATTTTTTTGTTTGGTTTGATGTTTTTATTTATCCTAATCTTAATGAGATATGTCAAACTAGCGAACTTGTAATCCCCATTTTTTTTTATAGCTTTTTTCAATGTTAAATTTATCATTACGATAATGAATTTTTCTTTCATTCTCAACTTCTTTTATGTATATTAATTATAATATTCATTTCTATAATTTTTTTTTTGGTTTGGTGTGATCTATTTATTTATCCTAGTCTTAATGAGATTGTCAAACTAGCGAACTTGTAATTCTAATGTTCTTTGATTTTGTCAATGTTAAATTTATCATTGTGATAATGAATTATTCTTTCATTCTAGACCTCATTCTATATCGTCATTGTGATATTCAGCAAACTCGACAACTCGTAATCCTGATAATTTTTAGCTTTTGTCATTACGATAATGATTTTTTCTTTCATTCTTAACTTCTTTCTGTATATTAATTATGATATTCATTCCTGTAATTTTTTTGGTTTGCTATGATGTATTTATTTATCCCAATCTTAATGAGATTGCCAAACTAGCGAACTTGTAAATTTAATGTTCTTTGCTTTTGTCGATGTTAAATTTATCATTATAATAGTGAATTATTCTTTCATTCTCGACTTTATTCTGTATATTTATCATGATATTTATTCTTGTAAATAATGTTGGTTGGCAGTGTGTTTGTTTTTGGTGAAATGGAGGCAAACAAAGCAAAATGCATAACTGTTTCAGTTGGTATAACGCTCGAGCCTACACCCTGGTAGTTTTTATCAGCAACTTAGGGCTTGTTCTTTTATAGTTTTTGAGTTAGAATAATTTGAGTGTAGATCTTGAGTTGAATTTGAATTATAACTTGAGTTTAAGTTATAACTTGAGTTTGTGTTTGACTGTGTACATTTGAGTTATGATTTGAGATGAGAATCTTTTTGAGTTTGTGTTTGTTTCTACTAAGACTTGAGTTGTGAATAACATAGAAAATGTTTTACTTAATTAATTTTATGCAATTGAATATGAATAATTAGAATTAAATATATATAATTATGAAGAATAGGTAAACTGGCAATTAAAAAATATATAAATAAAAGTGAATCATCAATAAGTAACAAGTTTCAAAATGCCAAACATAAAAATATATCATTTATAATGGAAAGTAAAAGGACAACAATAAATACATAATTTATAACATATGTCTACATACACCATGTAAAATCATCTCCTAGCACGTCGATATCTTATGAAGGAAATTTTAACGTGTACGACGGTTAAGGTACACTGCCCACATTGTATGTACCCTTACATCTCTTAAGACATTAATCTCCACTTCTACATCATAATTTAATAGTTGTCCCTGATGGTTGTTATTATCGTTGATGTCCTCTTCAACATTTTGGGGATCAATGTCAGCAACCGGAACGACATCTTGTGAGTACTAACCCAATAAGGTGTCTCCATTACGGAACATGTGGATAAAATTATGGACCACGGCACGTGCAACTGAAATCTTAACTTGCTTTTGCATGGGGTATCGGTTAATGCTTTTCAAAATACGAAACCTGGCATTCCATACACCAAATGTTCTTTCAATGACATTACACAGTGAGGAGTGTGTGTAGTTGAACAGTTCACTTTCACTTCAGAAGCCTACCACGTCGATTCCTATATTCTTGCAGATGGTACGTTATCCTCTAGTATGGTGCCATGAAGCATCTGTTGTTAGCATAACCCGAGTCGACGAGGTAAAACTTTCCTACATGTATAGTAATCAAAATTAATAAATAATCATATAACATTATTATATGGGATGTTAGCTTAATTAGAAATAGACGGTTGTTCCCTAATCTGATAGCGGCTTCAGAAATCGTTTCCTCGGGTGTTCTAAGGCGGATGCAAGTACTTTCGTGCGTCGAACCCTCCCAGCCAGATAGCATGTATGTAAATTTCATATTAAATGAGCACACTGCGAGCACATTTTGCGAAAAGAGCCCCTTTCCATTTCTGTAAAGTTCGGCCGTTTTACGGGAAGGCACACATGGGACATGCATCCCGTCTAGTGCTCCTACACAATCCTTCATAATTTCAAAATTATGTATGTTGGTGTATGATGTTTTATGATAATCCCTACATAAATTTACTTAGAGCAACTAACTTATGTCGAACCACAACGAGTACTTGTTTCCACTAGCAATTATGTGAAGGTGGATCGTATCATAATCGGGATGTCTTATGAAGTCTGTCTTCAAATGGCAAACCGCTTCAATAACTTTTGTGAAATAATCCGATACTGTGGAGCCCGAGTGCAACCAAAGGTCTTGCGCCTCCCTTTTTGTTTGGTTCTGACACAATATAGTTAGGAATATGAATAGTTGCTAGTTAACACTTAAGTGGACAGTCGGTTGCAATAATCTCATTTCCTCAAGGATAGAACAAAGAGGCGCACAAATGCGTCACCACTCATTCGAATTTTATCATAAATCACATATGCAGAACCTCCGAGATAATAGTGCACCCTAATCCTACCTCCCCAGCCAGAAGTGTGCCTCCGGCATGATGGTTCTCTGTACACAAATCCAATACATAATAACGCCATAGCTATATACACTTGCCTGAAAAATTCGTCGTCATCAAAGACTGTTGGGGTCATTGGACTTGAATCGGAGTCTGTAGTGCTCGTTGGACTTGAAATATCGTCTGAATCCATGCCTGGCAAATAGATTAACTTATAACACTAAACAATAGTCAATGACGTGTCTGTGTGACCCATAATATAGTCACATATAAAAGAAATGAGACATTCACATATAACAATAGGAAAGATAGACAACAACACATTGAGGAAAAAAAAATGAATTGTCATTACACAACAACAATGCTTTCATAAATAACTATTTCAGAGGTCCTCAAAATTTACCAAAATTGGACCTGATAGCAGAAAATTGCCTAAAAACCACATAACAATAGCAATGTCTAAATCTTAGAAGACTAGTGCATGTTCTGAATTAAATAACGAACCAACTACAACAATATTGCAACAATGTCATAAACAAGGGTGAAAAGTTTGGATGTGAACTACCATCTCCCCCATGTTGCCCAGAAACGGGTGAAAAGTTTGAGGGATTGTATGGTTGAAAAGTAGAACTGGTCGGGTTAAAGTAAGGGTGAAAGGTATAAGGGGACTGGGGGTTTAGTGGCGTGTTAGACTGAAAATGACCAGGCGGGCATGCATTTGCGGTGGTGGTGGCGGCAGATAAAATTGTTGATTTGCATGTGAATCCATTGTCTGTTTAATCCACACCAACCTGTGGTGTTCTTTCATGCGCAAAAAAGGCCGCTGCAGTGTAACATGTGAGGTCAGAAAGTTGAACATGAAAAGATATTGATGCTGAGGTATTTCCAATTCTCTCAGTAAATCAATGCATTTGTCCTCATAGGTTTCTTGCTCAACTGAGTTGGGCATTGCGGAACTTTTACCTCGGCTGCGATTGTTTTGTTCAATAGACGAAACGAGGCGATCCACGACACGCTCCATGAAAGTTGGTGAGCGTGTATGACTGTTTCTGCTTGACCGTTTACTAATTAAACGTGATTGTGAGGCAAGATGTGATACTCGACCAGTCTGGTGTAAAGCTTGTCTCATCTCTGTGAATGAAGTATCACCAAACTCATTGAACTGGGACTGTCCACCGTCAATGTCAATGGGGCTGCCCGGAAGGTTCTCTGGTGGGTGCGGTGGACTTGCAGGGTTCTTCTTGCCCGTACTCATGTGCACCTGTAGCACGTGTATTTGCAAACGCATAGTAATACAAATCATAGTCCCCTAAAGGCTTCTTCCTTGCGTTTTCAACCTCAGGGTGGTTCTGCATATCAATTAACAAAGCTTAACAAAATTGAACATCAATGACTCTTTAAAGTTAGCAGGAATTCAAACAATGAACTTACACTGATAAATAGTGCCAATATTCCTCTGTGCATGTGGGTTTCTTCTCAATTGGATCCCAACCAAGTCCAGTTGCATTCCGAAGTAGGAACTCTGCGTCGAAAGTTCTTTTCAACCGACCTGCTTTTTGTTTAACTTTATCCCAACTAACTGGGACGCTAAAATGGCTACTTAGCACGGTCGCCCATTGCATGTATTTGTCTCGGTTTGGTGCGTTACCAGCCGAGCTTAACAAATTGAATTCACCAAGAAGCCTAAGCAACTGTTCCTCAGTTACTGGGCTCCAATTAACATCTTTATCTCTCCTTCTTGCCATCTAAGTATTGACAAATCCAATGTGGCAGCAATACGCATGTACATAGCAAATAAAAATCAAGTAATAAGCGCAGATTTTTGTAAGTAGGCTCATAAATGTGTTATGGCCCTCATCGTCCCCTTATGGAATGTCATCCCAGGCTATGACAACTAAGTTCACACACATGATGCAAAAATGACTAAAGTTCTGTTAATTTATGTATTAATTGGCAAATAGTCGGCGTGATCAGAGCAAGGAATGATAATGGCCTACATAAATTTGATTAGACAATAATGAATACATTACAACCACAAACATAATTATGCATCTTGTATCATGCTCCTACTTGGGTTACCGATAGAATTAATGATTTTGAAAAAGAAAAAAACAAAACAAAACAAGACAATATTTTGAACTTTCTATTCTGTGTCAATTTTAATTGTTAAGAATAAATATTGATATAGTTACCCAAACCAGCAAAGAGTAGATATAGCCAGTATATTCTGGTTTTAGAAAGAAAAGAATCAGTATTCCAAGCTTTTTTTTTCTTTTTATACTCATATACGTATTTTCTCGATAGCCAAACAGGCCAGGAAAAAAAATATTTAACTCTTTCAACATAACAATCCTTTAAAACAACTATCTTAGGAAAAGAAACAATCTTACAATCGCTGATCAGTATTTGAGGTACACTGGAAAACAGTTTATGCTCTGTTTGGTTGCTGAGAAAGTGAAAGAATTACATTAGTTCTTCGTCCTAATTTCCAACAATTAAAGCGGCGAGATACACATATTTCATCTAAACACAAACGGAAGATAAGCAATTCTGCCCAGATGAACAACACGACAGCCCAGATGAACCATTTTTCAACTGAAAACTATTTCCCCAATATTACATATCAATCCACCCAACTCGGCCTTTTCATGTGGGGTTTTTTTTTTTTTTTTGGTTAAAACTTTAATCTTGGCCAAAGAACATATAATCACGGCACAAAGCATAACCTCTACATCAGACTAATCTTTGAGCTTTCTTCATTCTTCCCCTGTGATTTTCAGTACATCATGAAACTAATATCCACAACTTTATTATATTTTTTCAGCCAGATAACACAATCCCAGCAAGCCACAATAACACAGCAAGTCACAATAACACAATCTCAGCAACTCACAAGCAAGTCACAATCTCAGCAATCCATATCACAGAAAAACAAGCCAACTTCACAGCTCTACAATCGCTAAGTTTATGGAAGTAAACTCAAACAATGACAGAACACGACGAGGGAATTAAACTAAGGATTCGAGTGCTTACTAAGTTTGAGCCTACAGAGGAGTAAGTTGGATCTGCTCCGAGATTCCCAAAACGCAAAGACGATTTACCCTGAGTGAGGTACCGGCGACTACAATGGAGGGGAAAGTAGCTTTGATGTCGCCACTTGAAAGCACTAGGTCGAGACCCTTTCCTTCTACATCGAGCTAGGATGGTTGCCCAAGGAGGTTGCCGAAGAGATCGATTTCTACCACCGAATTTCTCCGTCTTGAACGGAGACCAAGCGGACAGATGAGGGGTGAATTTTGGGGCTAGGGATTTTCTATCTCAGATTGAGGAAAAATGGATTTGCATTTGAGTTATGGGTATGGGACGGAATTGAAACTTGAAGGAGTGGAATTGAAGCTTGAAGGGGTCAAAAGGCAGCCAGAACTCACAGGAATCTCACGGGATAAAGCAGGCAACGGCACACTTACAGAGAACCACGTTAAATTGCAGAATGGCGTGTTAGAGCTAAAAGAGATGGACAAAGCAAGCAACAGTCAATAGGGCAGGAATCTTCACTGTAGAAATACAGAGAAGTTAACTTAAGTTGCAGTGGGAAGATGAACTCAAAACAAGGTAGGTAACTCGAATTAATTTTTGAGTTTTGACACGCTGAACGCGAACTTGGGCCAAGTTTGGCTCTCGAGTGGGCCTTTCTCGAGTAATCTGCAGCAACCGAACAGGGCCTTAGGTTTCCAGTATTCAACGAGTTAAGCATTATGATAAAGAATAAAAAATTAATGAAAATGAAAAATGAAGTTATAAAGACGTGGTGTATCAAATCATTCTTGTGTTTTGTTCTCTTTTCAGGTTCTCTTCGGGGTCATGACTATTCTGTTCTTGAAACCGTTTTAATCAGAATGAACAAATTTGATAAAATCGTTATGATAACGAAACCGTTTTAATCAGAATGAACAAATTTGATAAAATCGTTATGATAACGAAACCGTTTTAATCAGAATGAACAAATTTGATAAAATCGTTATGATAACGAATTTCAAAATATGAACCATTAATAGTCACTGAAGTTTGAAGACCATTTCTTATTCCATTTTTAAACGGATAACATATTCTGTCAATGTTTACTCCAGAGTGAACAAAATGATTAACAATATGTACATCAACCATACGGTTCTCACAATTTAAAAGAAAACTAATTTCAGTATAATCAAGGAAGTGGATTTAATACAGAAAAATATGAACCTATTTTCGGTTTCGAAGGATTTGAGAATGAAAACAAAATTGTAATCAGAGTTTTGATAATGAAAACGCCAATCAGAATTTGTCGAGATGAAGGAATTATTTAACACCCATTAAAAAGACCTTTTAATCAACTGATTAATCATTAATCAACATGCACATCAACCATACGAGTCTCACATTATTGTTGGAAAATAAAATTCAGTATTATCAAGAAATTGGTTTTGAAACAAAGACAAAAAGAAAAACAAAGCTGATCCTAGTTTTGTTTTCACCGAAATTGAGAATGAAACAATTACAAATAGAATTTAGATAATGAAAAGCCCATTAGATCAGGGTTTTCAGAATGAAGAAATTATTCAAGACCCATTAATCAGCTGATTTATCATAATGAAAAAAAGTCTGTACACTCACAACATCTCGTTCATTCTCAATTTCGTGTTGAATCGCTCTTGAGCTTGACGATTCTCCCTTTTTAGAGGTCCGTCTCTAACTTTTAGAGGACGACACAGGCTGCTTCTTCTTCGAGTCCGCCAATGTTGGAGCAGATGCTTTTTTCGGATTATTCGCTTACTTTCTCTTCCCATCATTAGGTTTCGAGGCCGACTCCTTCTTTCACATTGATTCTTCAGGTCGAGCGTCGGATGAGGTGCCGTTAACGGCCGCTGCAAATGGAGGTGGATTTTAGGATTTTGGAACGGCAAGCATATAATCGTATTGTGACTGGTTTGAAAAGGACAATGGTGGGATTTGGTCGTTTTGTGACCTTTTTGGGGTTTTTATTATTTAATGTCTTAAACACTTTCCATATACTGAATATGGAAGGTTTCATTAAACGTATTTCCCAGATTTCATTTTGATATTGTATATCCAAAGTTTTTTTTTTCCTTCTTTTTTTTTTTTTTTTTTTTTGTTTCAATACTTCTTACATTATTTCTTTATATAAAGATAATATTGGGTGCATTTAGAATTAAAAATATATTTACACGTCTTTTAAGATATAAAAATGAAAACAGTTTATAAATTGTGTTTATTTAATAAATATTTTAAAAAAAAAAACGGAGAAAAAAATAGTGAGAATGATTTTTTTGTAAAAGAATTATAAAACGGTTAAAAATTATTTTTCTTTTTTATTTTTATTTTTTAGTACTTATCAACAATGTTACAATATATTAATTAATAATTAAAACTAAATAAGATTTTATAAGAATTATAAAACGGTTAAAAATTATTTTTCTTTTTTATTTTTATTTTCTAGTACTTATCAACAATGTTACAATATATTAATTAATAATTAAAACTAAATAAGATTTTATTTTTTTATTATATTCAAAACAATCTCTTAAAAACTAATTAAACACAATTTTAGAATCGGTCCCAGAATAATCTACAAAATAATTTCATTTTTATTTTTATATTAAAAAAAAATTATTTTAAAAACATTACCAAATGGACCATTGTTTTTCTATACGTTCTAGTGGATAGTTCTGTAAATAAAAGGGATAGTAGACTATATATCTCTTGATGATTTGTGTCGAAAGACGTTGTAATAATCTGGTAGATTATTAATGTTAACCTGGTAGATTACTCTGTGATGAAAAATAAAAGTAACGGAAATAGTAGAAAATATGCCAATATGAAAAACTTAAGAAAATATATAGGCCAATTTTTAGTTATAGAAATTAATAGGCCATAACTTGTCAAGTTATGGTTCATAACCAGATAAGTTATGGACAAACTTATCAAGTTATGGTTCATAGCCAGACAAGGTATGGACAAATATCGTCAATTATGGACAATAACTTGTCAAGTTATAGTTCATAACCAGACAAGTTATGGACAAAAACAGTAATTTGACCTATTTATTAACTTATGTAAACTATTGGCCTATTAATTTTAATTTATCTCAAGTCTTTACCTATTTCTCTCTTTTTCCCTAAAAGTAATTACGTAAAATGTCTAATTTTGAAGTTGTTTTTGTAAAAATATCGACTATTATACAATATTATAAAAATGTCAATTTCAAATTTATAAGGCTTATTTTTTCTCCGATTTACCCTTATTGAATATTTTAGACATGTTATTTATATGATTAGTTTTTACTTTTTTATTTCGATTTTTTCATTATAATTTATATATTGATTTTCCTATTTTAACTGGATTTGATTTATTTGTATTCAATGATTTTGAATTTATTCTGATATGTTTTTTTCCACGGTTTATCTGATATGGAAGCTTTTAGACTTCATACGTTGTGTTGTGAAAACATTTTGATGGTGCCGGCATTGTGGATTCCTAGAATGCCCTGGTTGTTGATGTGCCTTGGGGTCTTGAATTGACCAATCGTACCTCAATTTCGAACAAAATAGTCCAAAATTTTCTTAAAAATTCCCCATTCCACATTCCTTAGCAAAAGAGACGGAATTGTAGGGTAATTAGCAATTAAAAGTAGTGGTGATCTTGTTCCTAGTAAGTACATTTTTTTCTTTGATATTACCTTTTTTTTTTTTAAAGTTTTTTATCCCTTTTTAATTTATTTGTTGCTGGTTCTTTTTTTCTTTGATATTACTTTTTTTTAAAGTTTTTTTATCCCTTTTTAATTTATTTGTTGCTTCTTCTTCTTCTTCTTCCTTTGATTTTTTAGGTTTGTTATTTTTTATCATTTAGGTTGTTGTTTTCTGTGTTATTTTTCATTATAGTTTTGTGTTTTTTTTTCATAACGATATCGTCATTAAGATAACGAGAATAGACAAAAATTACACATGCTAGTCTATAACTTATTTTATATCTTTACCATAATTTTCTTATTGATTAACATAACGAAAATTGTAAAAATTAACATACTCATGTTTTCATTCATTCTGATTGTTTTAGATTGTTTGCAAACTTATTCATTATTTTTTATAATGACATTGTCATTAACATAATAAAAATGTGAGAGGTTTTATTTGTTGTATCATATATTTTATTTCATAATGAACTGTTATATATTATTTTTAATAATGATTTCATCATTTAAATAATGAAATTATCTATTCTTTGAATCTTATATATTCTCACGTGTGAAGAGTGTCTCTAAGTTATTCGTGGTGAAAAATGGTGCAACGGCGGAGCAACGGCATGTTTTGCATGGCGAACAACAAGGTGGTGCTGCAGCGCTGGTTCTTAGCGCCGCAACGACCAACAGGTGCAGTTCACTGTGTGGATAGAGAGACCAGTGCTTTCGGCGCTGGTCTGGCAGCTCTATGGCAATGTAGGCTACATGGAGTAGCACTGTGGCGCTGATGCGAAATCAACAAAATCAGAAACTGCTAGTTTTGGCCGAAATTTCCACTTTCTAATTTGAAAAACATACCAATCGACTTAGGCACGACTTGAAGGCTACACAAAGGGCTTTGGGGGTTATTTAAGGGCTAAGAAACATAGAGAAACATATTAGAGAATCAACGTCTCAATTGGAATTGTGAGAGAATAGTTGTATTGAAGAGAGAACAAGTGAGAGAGTGAGAGAGAACTGAGAGGTACTTCTTGAAGAGTACTCTTGTATCATTCTTGTAATTACTTGTGATTGATCATAATAGACAAAACCACCGTATTGTAGGACGTAGAATCTCACATTGAGTTCCGAACCTGGGTAAATTCTGTGTGTCGTTATTCTTCTCCTTCTTTTTATGTATTTTCTGCATTTATTTTGACTTCAGATTATTTGTTTGATTGTTATTTCTCCACAAACCATTGATTCGTGTGCTTGAATCTGTGGGTCCTCATCACATCATGTTTCATATGTAATTTAATATCCGATGTTCATTTTCATAATGATGACTATTTTTCATTTGACAAAGTTTGTTTTCTATTTTGATGTTTCGAGCTTCCTGGTGATTTTGATAGTAGGGTGTGTGGGTTATACATCATTAAAGTAATAAAATGTTTTTTGATGAGTTCATTTTCTTGTTTCTTCTTTATTAGATATTTTGTTTCATTATGATCTGATCATAATTTTAGTGAAAATAGGTATTGATTTTATACATTATTCATTCTTTTTCATAATTTCAGTGTCTGATTTTGTCTGAGTCATCTCAAACTTTATATTCATTTGTTTTTATTTTTCTGGAATCATTACAATAATGAAACGATCTGTTATGTGTTTATAAATACATGTATGTTGATTGTTTAAGACTTGTTGCAATTTTTTTATTTTCAATGTATTTCAAAATAATATCACCATTAAACTAATGAAAATTGTATCATATGTTTTGTTTCATAATGATCTGATCGTTAAATAATGAAAATATTGTTTGATTTTAGGGTGGAGGGACTCAATTTGGATGAACTATCAAGGTTACAGACTTTAAGGCCGAGATTTTTAAGAATATTCGGTGGATTTTCTTTCTTTTTCCATAAAGAAACTTTCCATTTCTTAAAATAATTAGATTAGATTTTATTAAATGCACTAATTTAACTTTTGTATTTTAAACTTAGAATGTTTTATATTCAGATTTTGTTTCATTTTCTTTCTTATTTTGTTGTTTCATTAGTTTTTTTCTTTTTTATTATGTAAGGATATAAATGTCTTTATATGTATGATAGTATAGAGTTTTATAAATAAACAAGAAAGTATGCATTTTTTAAAATAAGGTACCCACAATCGGCATTTATGTAAATAAACCTGAAAAATATACCAATGGGTACATTTGTGGAAGTGTCTTTAGTGGTTTCGGGTCAGATCTCCAATTCTATTACAGTACATGATTCGTCACGGGATAGCCTCACGATACTTCAGTTATGAACATGATCTTCATACTCCAAGTCATGATCCTCCATAATCACGATCATCACCACATCCTTAATTGTTCACGGTGTGTGTGGTTATTACAAAGACAAGTGCTTGAACAACCACGATAAATTCACAACTCAATAACCTATGGAAGACTAGGAGAGAGAGAATTGACAAAGTTTCGAAGTATTTCTGTCACACTCTTCAGTTTGTGTCTTGTTATCTAACTATTTATAACCACACCTATCATAAAAGTAGTAAGCACAAAATATAGAACGTATCTCTCTTATTATTTGTCGGAGAAAAAATTACCCGATTACTCAATCTATTAAGATATTAGATAAATATCATAATATTTTCAAAAGGATACTTTCCCTTTTATGTCTCATAGATTTTATTCCAAATAAAAAATTTAGACATTAATTTTTGGGCTGTGCATCATTATGTGCGCTTTAAAGTCCAACACTCTCATAAGTGGTGGTCGGGATGGTCGGTGGTCAGCATTGTTGATTCTGGCGACTTCTGGTAGATTACATGTGATAATCTAGTGGATAACTTCAGTGGCTGACGATGGCCAGTGATCACTATTGATTTTGGTCATAACTTAGTAGATTACTAGCCGACGACCTACGTTGGTAATTTGACCAAATACATTTTGTTAACTTTTAACTGGTTCTTTAAAGTGACAAAAATAAATCTATGCCCTCTTATTGAAGTGTCGGAATTCTCAACATGTCTTATTCTCTAAGTACTTGGGGATTTGTCCAGAAACTTCCATTGCGAAGCCTCCAATAGCGACTGCATCCTATCGACAACAACAAACTGAAAGCCCTAAAACATTCTTGGAAAATAAAAAACACCGTGTTGGGTGGGTTTCAAAAGATGAAATGAGTTCCATGGGATTGAGAAAGAGACTCCAGATTTAGTTTCCACGATTTGTCATGAGGCCGGACCTCTCTCCAAAAGGACCAAGTGTCTCTTTGATGGAATGGAAATGGAATGTTTACGCTTAAGGATTATTATTATTATTATTATTTTTGCAAATTACAATATTGTTGTGTGAATAATTGAGTACAAGCCTGCAATCATTCAATGTTACTATTATTAAAGACCACTTTATGCACTTTGCGTGGGATGGAAATCTATATATATTGGTGAATCTATACGGACTCGTCACCATCTAAGTCAGAAAATTAACATTTCAACTTTAGTTGATAATATCTTTCAAAGTTCAAAATATGTAGCAGGTTTCAATATATAACAGCTACTTGTATCACGACATGTCTCTTTTACGTACTTTCTGCAAGATGCGTAATGTTCTAACGTACGCTCCAACTGCATGCTATTTCTTTAGTCAATGAAAATTAATGTTCGAGTAATTTGTTATTATTACTTTTTATTTAATATTTTTTTTTTCTAGGAGCATGACTTAAGCCCTATTTATTTCACCGATTCGAGTTTAAAATTCGAGTTTTGTTACAGTAAAAAGCTCTAAAAAATAGTTATATCTAACTTTTTTACTACAATAAAAAGCTCTCATATAAAATCACATCTCAATTTGAATTAAAAACTCAAATTAACGAACTAAACGGGCTCTTAGAGTACCCATCACATAAACTTCCAGGGGAAAAAAGAAAAATACAAAAAAAAAAGAGAGTTAGCAAAGAGACAATGTGCAGGTTTCCATGCAATTCCCATATGGATAAAGTTTGTCATTTTCATCAGCATATTGTTAAAGTTGAGTCCCTACAACGGTAACAATGCCACTTCAACGCTGTGCGTCACTCATGACGCTCTCGGCCGGTTCGTCTGATCTTTGTCTCTCAAAAAATGAACTACGTTCCTGCAACTAGTATTAAAGTCAGTGCTTCGGCTTACTTATTTATAAGTGTCTTTTGGAATGCCTGAAATACCAGAATCTTGTTGCTTATTTACAGTAAATTGTATAAAGAGATCATCGATTAATCTATCCAACCTTCGTCTATCAACAGTTTCATTTGCAGTGAGTTGTTTGATTACTATATATTGATTTTGTTTTTTTTTTTTTGGTTATATGATTCAAAAAGTACATGTTGAGTATCCAATACAGTACAGTTTCTGAAATACAGAATACACATAAATAAATAATAATTTTATAGTATGACAGTCTAATTTTGAATAACCTAAACCTAATGTTGGTTAATAATCTTTTCATACTCCACAGGCCAGTTAAGAATTGTATTCTATACAGAGTTAAAATTCAGTAAAATAAGTGAATAAAAATGTGTAATACTCAGCAATCAGTTAATGTGTCAGACGAGGTATGGCATCCACATGTATGAGTGGACGTCAGACATCCCTTAAGCAGCCGATCAAATACGCTTCATGGCTTTTGTCAACTCAACTATCTGATTTAAATGCTACATGTATCATTTTATGACTTTCAAGTCTATTTTTGGAATTTTTTTTTATATTAGATAATATCTTCACCTTCCCCATGTGGTTTGAATTCAATGATGAGTTGACCAAATAACCTTCAGCTCCACTCGAGGGTTAGGGCTTCAATTTGTCCGTTGAATACATGAACTCTATTATATCATTTTCTGATTAAATAATAATATATCATATTAATAGAATCGGCGTGTCAAATGAAAAGAGTAACAAAGAGAGTGCTGAAAAGGATGCTAGCATTTTCTCTTGCGTATTTCGTAAAACTAAAGGCATCCAAACAGCACCTTTGTACAATAACAATGCACTTTTATAATATTGTTTGGGAAAGCCACTAGATTTTTTCGTTTTAAGTACGGAAATTAAAATAGGATTTTTTTTTAGAAAGGTGTTGAAATTATCTTTCAAAGTTGTATTTGACTGTTTTTTAAGATAGATTAATTGTTCTGAGTATAGGAAAAATGAGATAATTGTGTTGGTTATACTTATGAAAATATATGTTGTTAATAATATAAGCATAAGAAAATGAAAACAAGAAAACTTTCAATAGTTTTCCAATTTCTTTAGTAAAATTAATTCCGTTTTAGATATTATTTTTGTTCTCAAAACAAGGCTGTAAGCAAACACTATTTTTTTTTTTTAGGTCGTTTTCAAAATAACTTTATCAAATAAGTAAAGACAATTTCAAAAATAAAAAATCAAAAGGGACAAAATTTACCGCCGCATTAACCCCCCTTAAAAACTAGTTAGATATTGTGGGGTACTCATATTGAATAGACTTGGCACAATGTGTGGGTTGATTACCACCGCATCATCATCCTCATCAACCCCATCTCAGCCTATAAATAATGGCTCAATTTCTTATCGTTTCTCCAATATCATCTGTTTGTTGAGGAAATAAGAGAGAATGGGCACGTTTAGAACTCGTTCTAAAATGATTTTATTTTTTGTATAAAAATGAAAATGAAAACGTTTTCAATCTCAGACAAAAATTATTTTTGAAAATGCGTTTGGTAGTTTTATCAAGAGATTGTTTTCAGTGTAAAAAAATAATTTGCGACGTTTGGTTGATGGATTTAGAATCATGATTCATAACTATTCTCGATTTACGTGTGTTTTTTGTGAGAGAAAACACTGTAGCGAGTCACGAACCATGATTCGAACCATTGCGCGAATCTTTGAACCAAACACATACTTAATGTCTCTCTTTCTCTCTCTCTCTGCTTGAGAGGAGAAAACGAAAACAAAAAATAAAAAACAACTAAAAGTCGTTTTTCATTTCTCTCTCATTTTACACTAAATTAAAAAATTATTTTCATTTCTGTTTTTTGTCTTTATTGCGCTAAACGCCATTTGAAAAACGTTTTTATTTTTTCTTTTTTGAAAAACGTGAAAAACAAAAACGGGATCAATTCTAAACATGGCCAATGATTTTTAAGGCTTTCCTTTACCTGGGTATTTTGCTTGCTGTTCTCCTTCTCATATCGTCGGAGGTGGCAGCTAGAGATCTTGCTGAGACTTCTACTGGTGACAACAAAAAAGGTTATCATTATTATATTTTGTTATGTTAATTAGACGTAACAAATTATTGTATACAGCCAGAAAATCTTGATACTGCTTGATCCTGACTTGTATAATTTACACAACTTTCCCTAATTAAATCCATTTCGTTTTTCCCTTTTATATGTCCATTTTAGAGTACGATATCTCTTTAGCCAAATTTTTAGTTGCACTCATGAATTCTTGCATTAATCTTTTAATATATACAGAAGCCTATATATGTATCCATTTAAAAAAGAGACTATGCATAACCTGATTGCATTGTGCAGTTTTTCTGATATCTTGTTTGTTGTTTCTGATATCTTGTTTTTTCTGGTGGCCACCCTTGTAGTGGATACCGCTTCCAATGGGGTAGACGACGAAAACTATGGAGGAAACTACGGAGGATATATATCCTGGTCAAGGCGGTCGTGATCATGGTCGCCGTGGTGATTATCCAGGTGGCGGTGGTGGTCGCGGTAGTGGTTATCCTCGCCGCAGGCGTTGCTACTACGGTAGTTGCAGGCGGAGTTACTATGGCAGAGAATGCCTAAAGTGTTGCTCTTACGCCGGTGAAGCTGTTGACTCAGAAACCCAAGACAAAGCTCACAACTGATCAGGAGCGCGGTACTGCCGTGTTTGGAATTGATTCCGTTTTTATTTTTTATGTTTTTTAAGAAAAAAAATAAAAATATTTTTAAAACGGCATTTAGCGTAATAAAGATAAAAAATAAAAATAAAAATAATTTTTTAATTTAGTGTAAAATAAGAGCAGAATGAAAAACGACTTTTAGTCGTTTTTTATTTTTTGTTTTCATTTTCTCATCTCTCGAGTAAACAGAGAGAGACATTAATGAGTTTTTTTACTAAAAACAATCTCTTTATAGAACTACCAAACGCATTTTTAAAAATGATTTATGTCTGAGATTAAAAACGTTTTTATTTTCATTTTCATACAAAAAAATAAAATCATTTTAGAACGAATTCCAAACGCGCCCATAGCATATTCGTCATATTGAGTTGGAATAAATTACTCGTATCGTGATACTATATCTAAGAAGCATGAATAAATATCGTTTAGGAAAATATATGTCTATGCCTTTACATTAGCCATAATATTGCTGAACGATTGATCGTAATATCCTGTTTGAAAGTAGCTGTACTATCAATTACTGTAATATATGAGACTCCTTTGGCGTTTTACATTACTGTTTGTGGATTTTCTCATAGTTGTGTTGTGGCTATCTGCAACAATTTAAGTGCTAAGTTCTCCAAAAGAAACCAAGAAAGTACTAATAATTTAAAAAATATATACTAATTGAAGCTAGCTCAAGTGGTTGGGTACGTGAGTGTGTGCATGTGTATTATTTGCGACGATCGCTGTCGTCGCAAATAAAAAAATATTTGTGATGACAAGTCGTCGTAAAAAATAGATTCCCTTTGGCGGCAAAAATCCGCGCCATTAGAAATTGCGCGCCTAAACTATTTGCGACGACATTGAACTTATTAGCGACGATATGCTTAATTTATTTAACGGGAGTTAATTGCGACGACATGTCGTCGCAAATAATGAAATATTTGCGACGACAAATGTTGTCGCAAATAAGGTCGTCGTAAATGACCTTTATTGTTGTAGTGTGTCCACTGTGCCATTAAGTTCTGAATACTGATTTCATTTTTTATTAGTTAAGTGAGATCTATAGACCCTGCACTCTATAAAAAAAATTGAAAGATGCGTCTCATAACACCCTCCATTCTACTTTTTACACACTCATTTTTAATAAAACTTTTTATAAAGCAAAAAATTTTTTAAAAAAATTAAAAAAAAAAAAAAAAAAAAAAAAAAAAAAACTCAATACACACCCTAATTGCCTTAAAACAAATAATGCTTTTCTCGTCACATAAAAATTAGAGTAACTCACATGAAAGAGAACTACTTGCTAACAAAGACATGCTTTTGTTTTCCCTAAAGACATTCAAGTCTCGTCTTGTTCAACGTTAATGCAAATCGAGATCCAGAACAAATTCGGTCGGTTCATAAATCTGGCTTCTTGCTGGGTGGACTCCTAAAAATTTTGGTGCCCTATACGATTTATTTTGATGTCTTGACATTTGGAGTCACTTATACATTAATATTGACAAAAATAAGTCGTGATATTATATTATGGAGTTTTTTTTTTTTTCACAGAAACAAAGTGTGACGTGCTTTCAACTAGAAGAAACAATCATCAAATATTCTATATATCTATTTGTTCATATAATAAAATGTAAGAACAATACATATGATAAAAAAACTAAAGCACATAATGTATTACAATACAATGAACATGGTTGAAAAGATAAACTGTTAAATCTAGTGTACTAAGATCTTAATTCTTATGTCGTGTTTGATGTATTGTCTAGACTGAAGTTTATTTTAATTTTTACCCAAAAAGAAAAAGATAAAAGGTTCGAGAAAATTGTAATTTTGCTTAGTAGGTGAGTGGAAAAAGAAAAAAATAATAATAATACAATTTAGATCTAGGGATTTTTTTTTTGAAACTTTAAGAGGGGCACCACAAGTAATAATCAAAATTTAAAATTTAATTGATGGGTGGTTTAAGAAAGGGTGTGAAAAAGTAGTACAAAAGATGACAATAGACTCACTCAAAAACATAATAAACACTGACTAACAAGGGACTGTTTTGTTTTGTTTTTTAATATTAAGAGGAGAAAATTATACACCCCAACAAAGTTAGGACATAGCACCCATTAAGCCATTTTTTTTTTTATAGTTACTGATCAAATTATTAAACATCAAACTGTCTCAACTCAATTTCATAAAAATCAATACAATTAAAAAGGATAATTTTAATATGCCACTCGAATTTTAAGAAGAGTACTTTTCACTCCCTGATATATGTGCCCTAGTTCAGAATATCCTTATATTTATAAAACAAATAAAATGATAATTATATTTCTTATACTTTTATAAATACCTCTCAAACTATTAATTTTAAGTCAACTTGCCTCTTAAATTATACTTTTGTAACAACATGCTCCCAAGGAGGGAGGGGGTGGGGGTGGGAGTGTTTTGAATTACTTTTCATATTTCAAGAATGAATGAACTCCTTTCAGAATTTGAGAGACATATTGAAACATGAGTTCGGAGGACATTTATGAAATTAACCCAAATAAAAATACAAAATTAAGGCACTTCGGCAAAACTATACCATTTCATAGCATTAACTCATATCTTTTCCTTAAAAGAACAAAAAAATAGCCATGTAAAATCTAATATTGCTTTAATTTCCAAATGGAGAATGCGACATTTACTTTAGCATTAGTAAATATTCTAAGAATTCAAAACAATTTTCTCGGTGTGAGAAAAAAAAGACAAATATCTTTAAAAGTGTATACGTCTGTATTGATTTTTACCATTTATTCTTTATTAATATCATTTTTAGTCAGATTAGTCAAAAATGTATTAATCAAGAGTAACGCGTATAAATCTAGACTCATCACTGTCTAAGGATAAGTTTAACATTTTCTCAGTACATATTTATAACCAATTTATTCACATTACACTTTTTATGAAAAAAATTAAAGAAAAACAACTTCAAAAAACTAATACGCAATATTTTAAGGTGGGCGGGTCGGTAATGAAAATTTCTTTTCACTCCAACATCAATCGATCAAAAAGTTAAGAGATATTTATGTTACACACCACAAAATATAGCTGAAAATCGATTTATACCATAGGTACAAAGAGTTTTGGTTTTTCTGCTATGTGGTAGAACAAAAACAAAACTAAAAAAACAAAAATACCTTTAAGCCCATAGGCTGTTTCTGATTCTCCTCTTCCTTTTCATTCTCTCTATCTTTCACCTCTTTTTCTTCCCCACTGACCAGTGACAGAGCCAAGATTATATTTCAAGAGGAGCATAAATTAAAAATGTAAAGAATTTATCAATGCTAACAATATTAACTACTAATATTATTAGCTAGTTGGAGCATATTTTAAACACATGCATATTGTGCCTTACAAAGTCTTAGCACGATAATGGTTGCAGGTACTTTTACGCTTAGTCGTGTTCTTGTGAATGACATAATTAACATGTTTTATGCGCTTGATAGAGAAAAGATGTTTAAAATAGTAATTGAGAGTGTTATTTAAAAAAAAAAAATTTCTTAAGGATGTATTTGACAAATATCATTTAAAATTTTCTCGTGAGGCTCACTTTTGATAGAATGAAGATCACATGAAATAATATTTTAGAAGGGACAAATTTAGAAAAAAAAAAGTTTTAACTGGAGTGAATTAAAGAAAAATAATTCAATTAGGTATACTAAAAATTATAGAATTTAATAGGTAAGAACAAGACAAACAATTAGAAAAAAACCAACTAGTTTAAACCAAATTATATTATCGCTGCCTTGTCCGTTCAATCATCGAAGTTCAATGAGTGCAGTAAACGTTGATCTTTAGTAAGATTCACGTTCTCACGATGGAGAGAACTTGCTTCGTCAAGATCTGCATCGCCATCATAGTGAAGAGAGCGTCCACGGCGCCGGCGACGTAGTGAGGAATATATATTCATGCTGTCGTCGTCTACATAAGTTATGAAACCATCAAAGATCTGATCTTTAAACATCACGACGCGAGGGAATCGTGTTCTCCGATCTGGTAGCTAAGCGTAGCGGCCCGTAAAGATTGAGGCTCTGTTTCTTACCGTGTGCGAATAATGTGAGATCTCCATAAGTTTATTGTCGTTTGTTTCTTTTTTATTAATTTTTCAATTTGTTCAATCTTTTGTTTTTGAAATTTTTGTGATTTTTTTTTCTTTTATTTTACGGATTATATTGAATTTTTCTTTGTGATTTTTCATGTATTTTATGATTTTAGTGCCATCAGTAGCGACTGTTTCCTGTGTATACTAGTCGGTATAATGATCGGACACCGTTGGTAACTGACGGTAATCATAGCTAGATATTGGTATCATAGAGTACGTTTATGATCCGTTTAGTTCGTTGATTTGAGTTTTTAATTTGAATTGAGATGTGATTTTATGTGAGAGCTTTTCACTGTAGCAAAAAAGTTAGATGTGACTGTTTGTGAGAGCTTTTTACTGTAGTAAAACTCGAATTCTAAACTCGAATCAGCGAAATGAACGAGGTATTTCAAATACAGTGTGACGATGTGGCGTTGACATTATATGCAATTATCTATTTTTTCGGCATGAGTAATCCAAGCCTTGAATTTGTATTATTCTTGTAAAAGTTTTTAAATGTTTAGAGTTAATTCTACAAATAGTCCATAAATATTATCTCAATCATACTTTGTTATCTAGCTTTTAAAAATGTCCCAAACTTAACACTAATCTATCAATTGTTTCTTTTAATTTAATTTTTGCTAGTCTAACTACGTTGAGTTTTTTATTTTTTTTTAGTAGCAACTAACTACGTTGAGTTGATTGCGCTATGGTGTGGTTAATGCTTTAATTATTTGCTTGATCACCGATTAAGTGATTAGGAGGCCGTAATGAACTTGGAAAAGGGAATTGTGTGTTTGTTAAGCGTAGAGTGACATTAAGCTAGTGGGATAGGAATATACTTGCTAGATTACTGTAGCTATTAGAAGGAATTTAAAGCTTAATGAATTCTTGATTAATTGGTGATCATAGAAATATTGATTAATTGAGGATATTTTTCCTGGGAAGGGCTTATAGATAGGTGAGAGTATTTCTGGCTATCACTTAACTAGACGGTTAAATTAGAGAGAATTGGGAATGCTTTGTGCATTGGTTAGGTAAAATTGGACTCCTTAGACTGTTTGTTTATTATTTTTGTTTAGTTAATGTTATTTTATTAGTTTTGTTTTATTTAATTTAACTAGTTTTTTTTATTCAGTTATTCAAATAATTTTAGAGTTATTAATTTCAGTAATTAGTAGGAACGATACTCTTCTTAATTATTATGTAGAAGAGAATCGCATTTGTGGTCCACCAAACCGCATTATATGTATATTATGTAAAGGGATATTTACCATTTTATACTTGTGTTTAAGGTTTCATTTAAAAACTATACATTTAGTTTTTTATCTCATTAAATATATACATTTAAATTATACTTAATAAACAAATTTATACATTTCTAAAATCGACCCTCAATTTTATTCTTGAAAATACTTAAAATATCTTTGAATACAAAATGGTAAATGAAAAAAAAAGTAAAAAAAAAAATAAACTTACAGTTTTGACTTTAAAAATATTTAAAATACCTTTGAAATTGTTTTTTTTTTGTGTTTTTTATTTTTATTTTTTATAATATTAGAAAGTTTTTAGTTTTTTTCTTTCTCCTTTTTAAGGATAGCTTGTTCATTTTAAACGTAAAAATTAATTATTGACTGAAATAAAGAATAAATATGTGTATTATATATAATTTAAAGGTATACATTTGATGAGATTAAAAATTAAATATATGGTTTTGGAATAAATCTAAAATAAAAGGAATAAATATATAAATATCACTTATGTAAATTTCCCATGAGCAGAGCAATCAATTCTTAATTCCTATATCATGTAAAAAAATTAACAATATACACTGAAATTAATTTAATTGAAATTTAAAGTATGAAAAAAAATTGTAAATAAATTATAATTGTTATTATATTTTGTATGTTACGTTATAAGAAATCTCCATCACTTAAAAATCCTATAAATAACTATCTTTTTGGATATAAGAGATTACTAATTACACAGTTATGTCCCTCGACAAACTATGTGAGCCGATAGACTCTTTTACGGATACTAACTTCTATTTGAGTTGTGTCACATTAATTTTATCAATTAAATACGGGATGTATTTGGTTAATGTATTGGTGTTATGATTTAAATTATAATTTGTAGTTTATTATAGTATTTTTTTTAAAAATATACGTAAATTGAGAATAATTTTAAATCATGATTCTGAATTTATGACTAAACGTCCACTTAATTACTCGTAATTTCTTCCAAATGTATTTACAGAAATGCCATCCTCTCTCTTTAAAACCTCAACCCACAATTTCTTTTTCACCTTTTTTTGTTGAAGACTTCAACCACGTTCCTGCATTCATTCTATGCCCACTACTTTTTTTTTCTTACAATTCTATGTCCAATTGACCATTATTACTACAAAAAAAAAAAAAAATTACACTTGCTTTTGTTAATCAAGATTTAAAAATCATCCACCTTTTTTGTTTGGCTGAGAATTCTAATGATCTGTTTTACAAAACGATTGCAACATTTAAGGACATGTTTAGTTCGTTGATTCGAGTTGAGATGTGACTTTATGTGAGAGTTTTTTACTGTAATAAAAAAATTAGATGTGACTGTTTCTGAGAGCCTTTTATTGTAGTAAAACTTGAATTCTAAACTTGAATCGGTGAAATGAACGTGACCTAAGTTTTTTTTTTGTTTGTTGCCTTTTTTTTAAGGACAAAACGTTTAATTTTTTTCTCTGAATATTCAAGTGTATAAGAAAATAATAAGGTCTTTGGACAAAATGAACATATATATTCCTTATAAATAAAAAAATCACGAAAAGAACCTGTTACTTAAATTGCAAAAATCATAGTTTACGAAAACAAATTTACAAAATTAGATAACATAAATAAAAAAGGAGTAAAGGAAAAAATGTTAATAGTTGATTTGATGTAATTTTTTTTATATATTTTTGATATATTGTTTAGTAAAAAACACATATCAACAAACAAAAAAAATCAAATATATTTCCTTTTCTTTTTTACTGATAGACAATAGATCACAAATATATAATAGAAAAGCACATAATCTGAGTTTCCATTCCGCAGTACCATCAAATCACCCTAGAAAAAGGACAAAAAAAGTTCAGCAAGGATTAAAAAATTAAATATCCTTAAAAAAATATATATATAATATTTAATTTTTACCAACTTTAATTTTTTCTCTATATTATTTTAGACAAAATTTAAATAAGAAAATTAGAAAAGACACCTTAGTGGTTCGCTTTTGATATTATACCTATTACTAAAGGAGGCACCCGTTTTACTGTACTAAGTACAGTGCTGGGTCCTTCTTATACTTTTTCTTTGAAGAAATCCCTAATGTGTCCTAATTTTGTGTTTTTACCGTTTTAGCCTCGGTTCTTTGTTTTTACTTTGTTTTTTGTTTGGGTATTTTCGTAATTTTATTATTTAAAAAAATCTGGCTGTGTCCTAAATATGTGTCTTTACCGTTTTATCCTTGGTTGTTTGTTTTTGCTTTGTTTTTTGTTTGGGTATTTTCTTACTTTTGACTCAAATTAGTACTATAATGATTTTTGCTATTCCTCGAAGCTTCTACCTTCATTTCTTCTGGACAATTCTTTTGTTTCTTTTCTTCTCTCTCTCATCCTTTCCGTGAAGCTTCTTTTCTCCTCTTTGTCTGCAGCTTTTTTCACGTGTTAATGGATTTTCAGAGTTCTAAGCTTTTTTTAATCTGAATATATGCTTTTTGTCTTCTTCTTCTCTCCATTTTTTCTTTGTCTTTTCGTTTGGGTTTCTTATGCTTTGCATTTGTGCTTCTTGCGTTTTTTTGGTGGTTTTCTGTCCAGAGAGGGAGAGGTTTATCTTCATTTCCATAAGAAATTTTTTTCCCTTCTTCATGTTCAATCGTCTGACTTCGGTTTTATCAGGGCTTGGAATTTTTCCTTTTTTTGGGTTATTTAGACTCTGCTATTTCGGTTTTTGTTTATTCCCCTTTTTTTTTTCTTATGTTTGTAAATTAGGGTTTCGTTAGATTTTTTTTCATTTTGTTTTGTTGATTTATTTATTTTATAGATGTTTAGAAAGAAATTTTCAATTGTTTTTGTTTAAAATTAATTTTTTTCACTTTGAATGTATTTTAGGATTTCTTCTTCAGAAATTTTTTTTAAAGAGGCTTTTAGAAGATTTATTTTGTTTTTAGTTTTTTAGTCATTTTCACCGTTGATGTTTATATGTTTCCGGGGTTTTTTAATTGTTTTAGGTCTTTTTTTTTTGTTCTGTTGTTAATTTTTTTCTTCCTTTTTTTTTTGTTTTTGATATTTTTTTCCTTTTCCGATTTGTTTCAGTGTTGTTTTCTGTATCTTTTTAACATTGGTTGTGTTTTTCTATTTTCAGAAATGTTTCTCTTTTTTTTTTTATTACTTTCGTTTCTCTATTTTTTAGATGCATTGTTGCACATGTTGTTAACTAATCATTACATCTGTTCATTATTTATTTTGTAGATGTCTAGAAATAATTTTTCAATTGTTTTTGTTTAAAAATAATTTTTTCACTTGGAATGTATTTTAGGGTTTCTTTTTAAGAAATTTTTTTAAAGATGCTTTTAAAAGATTTATTTTTTTAGTCGTTTTCACCGTTGATGTTTAAGATGTTTCAGAGGTTTTTTAATTGTTTTAGGTGTTTTTTTTTAATTTTTTTCTTACTTTTTTTTGTTTCAGATTTTTTTCCCTTTTCTGATTTGTTTCAATGTTGTTTTCTGTGTCTCTTTAATATTGGTCGTGTTTTTCTGTTTTAAGAAATGTTTCCCTTTTTTTATTACTTTCGTTTTTATTTTTTATATGCATTGTTGCACATGTTGTTAACTAATCATTACATCTGTTGATATTTATGTGTTGGTTTTGTTATCAGATATTCACCATCTTTTTCTTCTTCCAGTAATTTTATTACGTTTTAAATCCGTATAATAGGTTTGTTAATTATTTGTGTCTCTTTATTATTGGATTATTTTTTTTGTGGTTTACATGCTTTCTTACACTTGTTCTCAATTAGTTATTTCACCTGCTGGTTTTTCTTTTTTAGATTTGTTATCGGATAATAACCAGAAGTTTCCTCTTTGTGTATAAACCCTGTTATTTTTTTTACTACCACCGTTTTTCACATTGTTTTTCTTTTCGTTTTCTCACTGTTAACTTATATCTTCTGTTACCTTTTCTCTTTTCATGTTCCTCATCAAAACTCAGACTTTAGTTGTTGTGCTCTGTCTGTTATATAGATTGCCTTTCTTCGTTTTAGGTATGTATTATTATATTCTTGAATATGTTTGTTAATTGTTTTGAAGCAAATATTTTATTTATCGTTAATGTTTATGATAAACGCTGTTTTGAAGGAATTATCCTATTTATCATTAAAGTTTATGATATGATTTTGTTTCTTTAGTATGTGATATGTTGATTTTATTCTAATCATGTTTTGTCTTTTACCTTTCTTAAAGCTTTGTTCTTCTGCTCTATTTGCTCTATCCATTTACCTTCTTCGTTTCAGGTATGTATTCTTCTTCGTTTGAGGTAATGATGTTGTGTTTTTTTTTTTTGTTACCATGAATTACATAACTGTTAGTTAAGTTTATTTCAAAATTTTTTATCATTTTTATTGTTTTGTTAATCTGTTTTATTATTAGGAGTCATTATTTTAGTATACTTTTATTTCTCTAAAAATAATATCATGTTACTCTGTTGGCTATGATTAATAGGAGTTTATTTTCATGTTTAGTTTCGCTAATAGGAGTTTTTATTTTGTTTTATTAGATATCATTACTATGTTTTATTTTGTTAATAGAAGTCTTTACTCTTAGTGTTACCTCAATTATCTAGGATTATTTTGTTATCTTTTTTTTTTTTACATTATTTTCTTCATGTTATTCTTATGCTGTACATTCTTAAATTTTTTATCTCTTTTTTTGTTCTTCTATATTTGATTTCACCGGTTTTTTTTCTCTTTATTTTCTGTTCAGTTCCTTAATGTTTTTTGTTCTTTCATATTCATCATAAATGCGTAATAATTTGTTTAGTTGGTAGCCATGGACATAAATAAAATACCTGAACCTTATATTGTTATCTCTTTATTTGTTCTTCTATATCTCATTTTACCAATTTTTTTTCCTTTATTTTTCTATTTAGTTCACTGATGTTTTTTGTTCTTTCTTATTCAGCATAAATTCTTA
>NW_010362114.1:0-687 GCF_000414095.1 Morus notabilis | reverse complement strand
GCCACTTCTCATCAACGGCGACGGATGTGGAACTTGCGAACAACGAGCAGACGAGAAGAGTTTGGAAGAGAGAGATGGAAAAAAGCCAGAGAAGAATCTCGGCTGTTCACCCACGCGAGAGGAAAAGGACTGCAGATTCTCTGCTGAAGCATGGGAGAGGAAGTGCATGCCAGTGGTTGTTGGAAGTTGGGTGCGAGCATTAAGTGCACAGTAGTTTTTACTGTGCACTGGGGTTTGGAACGGATGAATCAGGGGGGGCCTGATTTCAAAATCAGCCCCCAAAATGATCCTAATCACTCATCTGATTCTAATTTTTACTGTTTATTTTTGCCTTCCCAAACACAGATTGAACCTGAATCAGGGGATTTGAATCCCTCAATCCCCCAACCAAACGGGACCTTGAGTTCTTACCGATAATATAAGTTTGTGATTGTTAAATCTTATCACATTTAAACTGAAAAAATGTAGGGCTTGTTGTCTTGAGTAAAAAATTCAAAAAAAGACAATTTGAATTATAATTTTATTCGAGTTCATGTTCTTTTAAGTTTAAACTCGAGTTCAAATTCAAGTTTATGACTAAAACTCGAGTTTAAGTTTTCACTTCAACTCGAACTCAAATTAATAAACAGTATTTTTTATATTCTTAAAAATGCTATAACTTTTCGTTTTAATTCTGATTGAGATGAT
>NW_010362113.1:0-491 GCF_000414095.1 Morus notabilis | reverse complement strand
CGTTCAGGGTTCAGGGTTCACGGTTCACAGTTCAGGGTTCAGGGTTCAGAGTTCACAGTTCATGGTTCACGGTTCACGGTTCAGGGCTTAGGGTTCAGCGTTCAGGGCTCAAGGTTTAGGGTTCAGGGTTCTGGGTTCAGGGTTTGGTGCTTAGGGGGTTTATGTGGTTTAGGGTTTAGGGTTCAGGGTTCGGGGTTCGGGATTTAGGTTTTAGGGTTTAGGGTTTAGGGTTTGGGGTTTGGGGATTGGGGTTTGGGGTTTAGGGTTTGGGGTTTTTGGTTTAGGGTTTAGGGTTTAGAGTTTAGGGTTTGGGGTTTAGGGTTTAGGGTTTGGGGTTTGTATTTTGGGGTTTGGGGTTTAGGGTTTGGGGTTTGGGGTTTAGGGTTTGGGGTTTAGGGTTTAGGGTTTAGGGTTCAAGGTTCAGGGTTCAGGGCTTAGTGTAGTGGTTCAGGGTTCAGGGCTCGGGGTTCGGGGCTCAGGGCTCGGGGTTC
>NW_010362112.1:541-739 GCF_000414095.1 Morus notabilis | reverse complement strand
TTATTTTTCTAACAGATGTAAAGTTGGTGTGAATTTTTCTCTAAGAATCAGCACTGTTCTCCTCAGGATTTCTGAGGATTTGTACGTCAAGGCCATTAAGGTGGAAATCAGCAAAGTCGTAAAGCTCCAGGAGGAGCTCGACATTGATGTCTTGGTTCACGGAGAGCCTGAGGTGAGCTTGATGTGATTTTAATTAGG
>NW_010362112.1:0-297 GCF_000414095.1 Morus notabilis | reverse complement strand
AATGCTTACAGGCCCAGTCACCATTCTTAACTGGTCCTTTGTCCGAAATGACCAGCCAAGGTATTTAATATTTATTTCTCATAATCCATAAGAAAAATAAAATAAAATAAAAGGAAACATACCTAGTTTAGTTTGTTGGTTGATTCTTTTATCAGAAATAGTTTAAAATGATTAGTTTTCTATGCGCAGATTTGAAACCTGCTACCAAATTGCTTTGGCTATTAAGGATGAAGTGGAGGATCTTGAGAAGGATGGTATCAATGTGATCCAAATTGATGAGGCTGCTTTGAGAGAAGG
>NW_010362111.1:0-249 GCF_000414095.1 Morus notabilis | reverse complement strand
AAGGCTGGCCGAAATTCTCAAGAGCGAGTGAGAGGAGAATTTTTTCTCCTGAAAATTTCACATCGTGCATGCGTTGGTGTTTGTGGAAATTCGAGTATTTTTGGAACCTGTTTTGTCTCACGTGTGCCCACACACACGTCTACGTGGAATCAAGAAATTGACGTGAAAGACTTTAGTTTTCTGAATACAAAGATTCGAGCAAGGATTGTTCGTGGTCAAAGAACTCAAGTTATCGTCCGAGTCGGCCTC
>NW_010362110.1:0-5562 GCF_000414095.1 Morus notabilis | reverse complement strand
TGTTTTCTTAGGACCTATAATAGCGCCCGCTGTCCTAGCGCTCCAAAAAACGCTATTGATAGTGATTAATAGCGTTTTTCGTCAGCTACGAAAGGTCTTTTGTGGTGTAGTGTGTATGAAACTACTTGGCATTGATAAGTTGTTGAACATGCATAAAGAACCAACTTCAGGGCTTTTGATTGCTGTTCGAATATGACATCCACTTGTTTGGTTAACTGCTTGCTTGGAACAATAACGTTATGCCACAGTTATCAGAATAATGTCCAGAGTTGGTTTAGTTATTAGTAAAGACCATTAACCTTTGGTTTGGAAACAGATTCTCTTTCCTGAAAATTGGTTAATCTGAAATCTTGTATGATGAAAGTTTGTATATGGACATGTTTTGCACATTTAGAATATGATTAAAACTTGGAGTTATTTATCTCCTAGCGCTGCCACGTATGTTGATTTCGGCGAGTGTATGACAGTTACCAAGTGAGGAGTGCCAAATGTGGCCACATTTTTCTCTAGATTTTGTCGTTTCGAGACATTTAATACCTGTTGGTTTATTCAGTGCACGTAAGTAAACTTATGAAAGGGATATTCTGCATGGGCTTTCATGCACAAATAACCTTATACTAATAACCGTGACGTAATCATTGAAGCTGAGAGTTGTGACTTGCTAGGTATGCTTCCACAAATGTTGGCCTTTTAGGCATTTTCTATTAATTACATACCAACAGGCACAAGTATCGATTGTTGACATGTTCCCTGTTGTGTTCCATAGTAGGAAATGTTTCATTTACTTACATTTTGTGCATTAATTTAGTATCCATAATTGCTTATTTGACATGGATAATGTTATTTACATTCACGCTTTGAATCAGCGGAAAGTAAATCTACAAATGACACCAGCAAAGACCAACCAATTGTTCGAGTTGCGTCATCATCAATCACTAGCTTTGCAGAAAGTTCTTCATCCACTCCCAATGTAGCTGAGGAACTTAAAATTTCTTCCCAACTTCGAAAATTTAACTTTAATGAGCTAAAGTCAGCAACTAGAGGATTTAAACCTGAGAGTGTTCTGGGTGAGGGTGGATTTGGTTGTGTTTTCAAAGGTTGGATTAGTGAAAATGGAACTGCTCCGGCAAAAGCTGGCACAGGGATTCCGGTTGCAGTAAAGACTTTGAATTATGATGGACTGCAGGGTCACAGAGAATGGCTGGTGCGGCACCTTACTACAATTTTAATTATTTATTTATCTCTCTGTAGAGATAAAAACATTATGTCCACTTGTTATTCCACTACCACATTTAAGAATATCTCTGTGGATTTCCTTTGTTGCAGGCTGAAGTTAATTATCTTGGTGACCTTCTGCATCCTAATTTGGTGAAGTTAATTGGTTATTGCATCGAGGATGATCAAAGGTTACTCGTCTATGAGTTTATGCCTCGAGGAAGCTTGGAGAATCACCTTTTCAGGAGTATGTGGTTATGAATATATCTTGCAGAAGTTAATAATTGATACGTTTCCCCTTCATGATCCTCATGTTTGCATTATAAAAAATAAAATAAAATAAAAGTCGTCATATGTTGTTTGCTTATCTAGCCTGTACCCTTTATATTCTATTTCGTTTCCACCTAATACTGTGGTTTGTTATGTCTGAGGCTAATGCACCGTACTTCATGCTTAGAGTTAAGATTGAACAATTTCAAATGTGTTTCATTTAACCCGAGACAGGCTTATAATGTGGGAATATAGTCTTTGGCAGTGGTTTGTGGTTATATGTTTAATAACCACCTTTCCTCGTGCAATCTTACTGTTGTATGTTCGATTTCTGTTGGATTTCTTTTCCTTAAGTTTCGGTAACCAACCGAAACAATCCTCTCAAAACGTGGTCCATTATATTTCCCACTTAAGGAACGTGATTGGTCACATTCATCTCACGTTTATCTGCAATTGTCCACCGTTGCCCACGTTCGGTGCACGTCCGTCAAAAACTCTGTGATGGGCAGAGTCTATAAAAGAGGATAGAGCACATTGGTTTTGGGTCCCTAAGCCTGCTATCTCCATTCAGTCAGTATATACACCATCAAACGAGAGATTGAAGAGGTTTAGAAGAACCAAAACCCGAATTTCTGTTTTTTCACTAAGAGCTTCAATGGCCGGAGGTGTTTTTTCTCGTTCCGTTCATTTCAATTCCGCATTGATCTAATTGCCATTTAGGATCCTTATGAGCACGTTTAGATCATTTAGAAATTCTAACATTATGATTTATAATTTTTTACAGTATTTTTTTCATAAAAAATACACATAAAATGAGAATAATTTTAAATCTTAATTCTAAATTCATAAATTAAAAATCTATTAATGTGTTTAAAAACGTCATCATATGGTAGAAGAGGCCTGCCAGCCTAGACGCTGCCAGATAATTTTCTCTCTCCACGTGGAAAGGGTCGAAATGACCCGGCTGGAGGTTGAAGAAGGATCAACAGTTTGAAAAAACGACATGTCGTTTTGCCCTTTGGGTATATAAAATGACATGTCGTTTCTGTTGAATAATGAGTGCAGGCCATTTCAAAACAACATGTCGTTTTCATTTGGAAAGGAAAACGACATGTCGTTTCTGATTAATGCTAATCAGCCTCATCAGGAACAAAACGACTTGTCGTTTTTGGATGAAGCAAAAAAAAAAAGGAAGAAAACCCGAAAATTTAAAAAAAAAATTATAAATTCAGTATATATATGGGTATTTAGTAGATGTTCACCCATTTTATAATTTTTTATGGAATTTTCATAAGTAAAACATATAAATGAAAGGTTCATTAATTTTTATGTGTTTAATGGATTAATTCAAATATTTTGGGTTAATATTGCATATAGTTTCAAGCAATTAAATATGAACCTTTATGATTTATTAATGTTAAGTAATCCATATAATTTTAATTAATTAGGGAGTAGACACAGCATCTTTAATTACTCAAAATTATATATATTAAGTGATTCTGGATTACATTATCACATTAATTGTGATTAATCATATGTAATATAATAAATTTTATCCCACAGGAATTTTTATTATATTTGTATGATTAATTAGGATAGAATATCAAATTAAATTTCTTAATTTACCCACAGGAATTAGGAAATAAAGCGTAATTTGATAGTTTTATCATAAGGTCAAAGAAGGATCTAATTAAGTTAAAACTTTAGCCCACAGGCAAGTTTTATGTCACTAGATTCATAGAACATGATTTACATTGGTAAAACATGATATAAGTTTATGAGTCTCAAAATTTTAATTATAAGCATGTGTTTAATTTTTACAGTTATACAACCTACAAATTTCTCTGATACGAAGTGTGACATTCCTGAACTGAGGGGTGATAACGATAAGATGTGGAAGGAGAGAGTCCTTCTTCATTTAGGGTGGATGGACATTGATTATGCTATAAGGAAAGGCGAACCAGTCATTACTCCGACCAGCACCCCAAATGAAATTGCTCTTTATGAACAATGGGAGCGATCCAATCGCCTCAGTGTGATGTTCATTAAGACTAAGATCTCTGCTGGCATTCGTGGTTCAGTTGATCAGCAGACCAATGTCAAGGCATTACTGAAGGCCATTGATGAACAGTTTGAGTCTTCAGATAAGGCACTTGCTAGCACCCTAATTATGAAGTTTTCATCCTTAAGGCTCACTACTGTGAGAGGTGTGCGTGAGCACATCATGCATATGAGAGACATTGCGGCTCAACTGAAGACACTTGAGGTTGAAATGTCTGACTCTTTCCTTGTGCACTACATCCTGAACACTCTTCCACAGCAGTACGGACCCTTTAAGATATCCTACAACACACATAAGGATAAATGGTCAATCAATGAACTCATGACCATGTGTGTTCAGGAAGAGGGTAGGCTGTCAATGGAAATAGGAGAAAGTGCATTGATGGCAATGGAAGGAAAGGATCAGACTCAAGCCAAAAGGAAAGGGAAAGGTAAGATACCGCCCCAAGGTGGAATCAAGAAGGAATCCAAGTGCTTTTTCTGCAAGAAGAAGGGGCATATGAAGAAGGGTTGCACTAAATTCCAGAAATGGCTTGAGATGAAAGGTATACCAATCTCATTTGTCTGTTATGAATCTAATATGGTTGATGTTATTTATAACACATGGTGGATTGATTCTGGTTCTACAATCCATATTTCAAATACCTTGCAGGGTATGCGAAACCTAAGGAAGCCAGTGGAAAGTGAGCAGTGCATTTATTCAGGGAACAAGATGCGCTCACATGTGGAGGCTGTTGGAACATGCAATTTAGTTTTAAGTAGTGGTTTTATTTTGAATTTAGAAAAGACATTTTATATTCCAAGTTTCTCTAGGAATTTAATTTCAGTTTCAAGACTTGTACCTTTGGGATATTCCTTTAATTTTTATGAAACTTCTTTCAGTTTGTTTTATAAATCTAATCTTATTGGAGATGGTACATTATCTGATGGTCTTTTCTCTATTAACTTGCAAAATAATATCACTTATAATGCTATGCATGTTCACACTGGCACTAAAAGAAGTGTTATAAATGACAATTCCTCTATGTTATGGCACCGGAGACTAGGGCATATCTCTATTCAAAGGATTAAAAGATTGGTAAATGAAGGAGTACTAAGTACTCTTGATTTTACTGATTTTGAAACTTGTGTGGACTGCATTAAGGGAAAGCAGACTAACAAATCCAAGAAAGGTGCAAAAAAGAGTACAGACATATTAGAAATCATACATACAGATATTTGTAGTCTAGACATGGACTCACAAGGTCCAAAATACTTCATCTCATTCATAGATGATTACTCATGTTATATGTATCTCTACTTGCTTCATAACAAGAACGAAGCGTTGGATGCCTTTAAGGTTTTTAAGGCTGAAGTAGAGAAACAATGTGGAAAACAAATTAAGATCGTGAGATCAGACAGAGGTGGAGAATACTATGGTAGATACACTGAAAATGGACAAGCACCTGGTCCATTTGCAAAGTTTCTTAAAAAAAAAGGGATAGTTGCCCAATACACTATGCCTGGTTCTCCAGACCAGAATGGTGTGGCAGAAAGAAGAAACCTAACCTTAATGGACATGGTACGGAGTATGCGTAGCAACTCCAAGCTTCCTAAATTCTTGTGGACAGAAGCTCTTAAAACGGCTGCATACATATTGAACCGAGTTCCAACTAAGGCTGTTCCAAAGACGCCTTTTGAGTTATTCAAAGGTTGGAAACCGAGTTTGCAACATGTGCGCGTTTGGGGATGCCCGTCTAAAGTAAGAGTTTATAACCCACATGAAAAGAAACTGGACCCAAGGACCATTAGTGGATATTTTATCAGATATGCTGAAAGGTCTAAGGGATACAGATTATATTGTCCATCTCACAGCACTAGGATTGTGGAATCAAGAAATGCAAAGTTTCTTGAGAATGACTTGAATAGTGGGAGTCATCAATTTCAGGACATTGTTTCTGGAAGAAATCATACTGATATTGTTTCTAGAAGAAATCATACTGATATTCAGCCTTCCACTTCAAGTGACAGATTGAT
>NW_010362109.1:290957-342765 GCF_000414095.1 Morus notabilis | reverse complement strand
TTTGTGAGGTTTTCTTAGTTCGGGAATTTTTTTTGGACGGGAGTGATTAATTGTACTAGAACTTTTAATGGTCCTATTCTTTACCATGTTATTTGCTACTTCTAAAATGTTTCTTGATTCAGCACAAAAGAAAGTTAAAAATCTCTCTTGTAACTTTCTTTGGAGATGACGTACGGCCTGGCTGGAACTTATGATAGCTAGGGTGGTGCTGTCGTTAAGAGCACCAAAACCTTACATAAAAAAAAGAGGGACCTTTTTCGGTGGGCAGGCCTAGCGGTATGATTAGTTTTGATCATTAGATTTAGTTAAAATTATATCAGATTAAAGAAGAATGCATAACATATAATTTTTGACATTGATTTGATGGCTGAAAAGTAGAGAATTATTAGGCTTCGTTCATTTCACCAATTCGAGTTTTCAGTTTTATGTTTCTACAGTAAAAAGCTTTTATAAAATATCACATCAATTTTTTTTGCTATAGTAAAAAAGCTCTCGGAAAATGTCACATCTCAGCTCGAATTGAAAACTCGAATCTGCGAAGTGAACGACTTGAGAGTTTATTTTTTTCTATTCTACCAGAAAATTTCCTTTTTAAAAAAAAAAAGAGTAGTTTTTCCTTTTTGGGTCCTCAAGTCTTTAGTAGGTGACAACGCTTTTTAGTCGATTAAAATTTTGATAAATAGTTTTATAACTTTTAAATTATTGGCAATGGATGGGCTTCCATTAATATTAGTTTTTGTGACTTATTATGTGACCGTTTTAATGAAAAGACCAAAGTGCCGTCAACCCTAACAAAGCTCAATTAAAAAAAAGAAAGAAAGAAAAACCGAGACACGTACAAGAGACAAACTAAGAGATTAAGCTTGCTTTTAAGTTTTTATTTTTATTTTTTTTCTTTTCATGATAGAAAAAATAGAGAATTTTTTTTATTGATCACTTAGAAGGAATTAAACCTAATTTATCAAGGAATTAAATTTTTTCCAAAACTCCAATTTTTTTTTTATTGTTTTCACCTAATTAATGATTCATATGAAAACGTACAAAATACATCAAACTAACAAAAAATACTTAAAATTTCAGAAGTATTTGAACTCAAAAACATTAAATTTGTCGGTAAATAACCTCCTTATATGCGCCACTTGGTCATGATAGTTGCAACCCACTTTTCCTGACCCTTCTCATGAAGCCATCGTAAACCTTGCGATGTTGGTTGTGATTCTCACGATGGAGTTTGTCGTGCCTCTTGCTACCTGGTCTCAGGCTGGTCGTGATTCCAGTTGGAATCTGTCGTGATCAAGATTCTTGGAAGACCAAACATTTGGAAGGATAGAATGCTGATGGTAACATACCGAAGTACGTTATAATTTGGATTGTCAAATCTGCCAATAATGTGCTCTTATGACGGTATTATATTACACATAAATTTTGTTGATATTATAACACAACAAAAATATTGCGTGGTTTGTAAGTGTAGTGGTTATGTATCGTTTAGCAAATTAAGTTGCAGATAATGAATCCCGAATAATTCTCTGATGAAGTATGAATAGTTTGAAAGGGGTGAGAAATTTTACAGTGTCATGGGGCTTATCGGTTTTCAAATGACCAAGGTTAGCGCTAAGAATTAATAAAGATATTGCCTCTTGACTTTCATGGTTTTTGGCTTACATGGTATATACCAAGCAATTTCTCAGCACTAGATTATTGCTACATGGCGGTCCTCTTGGTCACGCATTTTTCACGTTAAGACTCTCTAGATAAGTACTCTTTTTCAGCCTTTCACTTTATAATGTTTCCCCCAAAAGAAAAGAATAATGGGCAACGGCTGTTGGTGCCATTCAGCACTTTCTTTACTTCCATGTAAAGGTAGTTTGTGAGAGGGTAAGAGTCCATGGAGTGGGGATTGTTCTTTTCTTTACACGTATGCCAAAGTTAAATAGTGAAATTCAAATATAACAAAGAATTTTAATGCATTTCAAGAATAGCAAAATTTGGTATCTTTATTTTATATAGTATAAAATATGATACCACTATTATAATACTTTTAATTTTTTTTTGTTATATTTAATTTATTTTAGAAATTTCGTTAAATTTCAAAACAAGTTATGAAAATTTTCCATCAGGTGTAACTGTGTTATTGGATTAAGGAGCTCACAAGCCAGCTAGCGTAGTGTACAATTTCCACCTTAATAGATGGGAATACCCGTTCGGTTTGCTAATTTGAGTTTTTAATTTGAGTTGAGAAGTGATGTTGTATGAGAGCTTTTTACTGTAGTAAAAAAGTTAAATGTGACTGTTTTTTAGAGTTTTTTACTGTAGCAAAACTCGAATCAGCGAAAAGAACGGGACCTTAAAAAAACCAACAAATCTTGGCGCACAAGTTAAAATGGAGTCTTCTAAAGGTATATCTAAATTGGTGCTACTAATTCCTTTCTATTGGCTCCAAACCATCTGCAAAAGTCCTTAACCAAGGGATCCCCAAACGTGCCAACACCATTAGATGAAGGACCTACATTTGATCGTCGAAAGTACAACGTTATCAATTATTGGGTGGTCTAGATTAGTCTCACCAATAATACAGTAATTGAAAATTTTAGTAGGTATCTCAATTATATTACACGTACGAAGGGATTCCATGAAAATCAGAGTTTATAAGCGACAAGTCAATAAATAGGCACGTGCTCTATATTTAACTCCCAATGTTAACCTGGTAAATAACTATTTTCACGATAGATCTAATTAAAATGATATCAACATAAAAATGATTTATGATAGAAATTGTACTTTTGTCCGATGGTTATGTACTCTTATTTTAACTGTTGCATCATTGAATGGTCTTATTTATAATTAAAAGCAGTTTTATGCCGCATGTGGTAAATTCTTAGCCTAAAAAGTTGATCCAAGAGTTAAAATATAACACAATTTCTACTATGAGAGTTCCCAATAAAAGTACGTACAAAATTGACAGATTAAATTGCTGATAATGTTTAAACAGAGCTTTTACGGACGTCCGTCCTACCATGAAATTTTGAAGAAAGTTAAAAAAAAAACTGTTCCCACACGGCATTTTCTAACTCTTCAAAATTTACAGAGGACCTCCTATTTACATGGAACACCACAGGTTCTTCTTCCATATAATCCCACCTTCTCATTCTCAATTATTCACTTTCTCATTTCACAACCCCCCAGTTTATCTCTCTCCTCAACCCTCCTCTCTCTCTCTCTCTCACATTTTCCTCGCTGCCCATTGTCCAGTTTCTTCTCCGGTTGTGTTTCAGATGATATCTCCTTCAAAACCATCTGGATAGGTGGAATCTGAAACGCAGCCACATTTTGATATGGGTCGGTAGAGGAAAAAACGAACAACTGAGAAGAGAGAGAGGTAAAACAGCCATGGAGTTTCAAAGAATTAGGCAATTGTTGTTCCTCTGGTGTAGAATCCGAAGCACTCGTGTGGCTCTCGTGGGTGGTAATCACACCGCTGCCAGGTTTTGTTCCCGCTAAGAAAAACCCAATTCTTTCCCGTTTGTTTTACCTGCAAAAAAAAAACACTCTTTTTCTTTTATCTCCGTTTTCTGTTCAAGATTTCGCATCTGGGTCTTCCACAAATCGACCATTAAAGGCGTCCTTCGGATCGGATCTCGCCGTTTCTCAAAGGTGTTTGTGAAAATTTCGACGGAAAAAAAGAAGAAAAATTTGACAGTTATGGAGTCGGTGGGCCCAGGGATTAAGGCCAATGACCAAAACAAGATCAAGCAGTTTCATGGTGGGATGAGAATGGGGTTGGACTCAGAGACCCTTTTGGTCATCAAGCTTCCTGATCCGAAGCTCTTGCGAGTAATCTCTCGGTCAGTTTTTCTGGCTTTGGTTTTCATTACATTCCCTTGTATTGGCTCCTTTACAAGAGGTTCTAATGGCATTGAGTCCAACACCAAGTATGGTGTCGTTTTCAATCATGAGCAATTGGATTTGCTTATCCATGATTTGTCTGAGGAGGGTCTTATCAGAAAGAGCGACAAGGCTCTTATTGTTTCCCCTGGCGTTAAGAGTGTAATTCACAGTGTTAAGAACTTTGGCGCCAAGCAAATTGTCATGGCAATGGATTCATCTTTGGAGGGTCAAGCTCAAAGCTCATTAGTCTTTGATGAGTCCTTTGACTTTGTCTTCGCGTCTAATTTAGCTACGGACGTTAAGTTTGTTGATCACGTGGTGAAGACAGGAGGAATTGTGGCTTTCCCATTGAGCAATGATGAGCAGGCAACCATCTTGCCGGAAAAGACGGATTACAAGATTGTGTATCTTAGGCGGTATTCGTCCACCATTGTGGCCATGAGGAAGATCAAAACTCGCGCTGTTGATGAAACGTCAGTTGTGAGTTCTTTCTCTAAGAGACACCTTCTCCAATCAGCAACTGAGGTCAATAAAGCGGAAGCTTTGAAAGAATTAGAAGAAGTGTTGCTTGAGCCGCCGAGAAGGCGGCAGCTTTCCAAAGATTTAGAGAACTACTCGAGGAAAATCAAGTTCCTTCCACAGTTGTTGGGGGATGATTCTCTTGAAGGGTTTAGGCGCAGGGTGTTTGTCAATGTGGGCTTGCCTGAACAAAGCAAGGATGTAACTCAGTGGTTCCATCAGAACTACCCGAAGATGAAGCAAGAATTCGAGGTTTATGACCTTAATGTGGTGCCCAAAGAAGGTACAAGCAGGTTGGCATCAACGCAAAACGATATCTCGGATTGGCTAACAAAGAATGTGAGGGAAGAAGATTATGTTGTGATAAAGGCAGAAGCAGATGCGGTGGAGGAGATGATAAACAAGAGGACAATCCATTTGGTGGATGAGTTGTTCATGGAGTGCAATAATCAGTGGTGGGAAGTTGGGAAGAATAGTAAGAATGAGAGCAAGAGGGCTTATTGGGAATGCTTAGCATTGTATGGAAGGGTGAAGGATGAGGGAGTTGCCGTGCATCAATGGTGGGGTTGAGAGGAGTTTGGTATTACATCTATTGATGCACCATGTTGGTGATATGTAAGAGAGAGATTGTATCGGGATTTAGCCCCCAAAAAAAAAAAAAAAAAAAAAAAAAAACAATATCGGATGTGTTGGGTTAATGGTAGCTAAGAAGTTGGCAGCTTAGTAGCGAAGCTGCTATAAATAAAGGGTTAGCAAAATCAGTTTGTGTTGTTTCTTTGCTATGAGTTTGTGTGTTGTTTCTTTGCTATGAGTTTATGTCTGTTGTTTAGTGTGTACTTTGTGCGGATGCCAAGTTGAGAGATTTATGTACGCCCTCCTTTTGGCTCCATTATTCTACAATGAAAATAAGATGTCTCTTTTGTGTCTGCATTATTAGCTTCACATGTAACTGGACCCCGCTTTTAATAAGCTTTTTCTTTCTTTTTTGTCCATCGCCATAATGCCATTCTTTCGAAAATGAAAGGTGAAGAGGATCTACAACTCTAAGCAAATAATTTATTTTAGGGATATTTACATTTTTATATCATATATTTTAAGTTAATTTAAAAATATACCTTTATTTTTTCATCACATCAAATTTGTACTTTTAAATTAAATTTAATACACAAATTTATACATTTTCTTAGTTAACATTCAATTTTAACCTTTACATTATAAAAAATACACTCAGATAAAGAAAATTGAGAAAAAAAAAATACTATAAAAATTGAAAAAAAAAACCTAAAAAAATAAACCCCTCAACACCCCTACTGTCAACCACGGACCACCACGCCCGACTCGCCTCCATTACCAATAACCACGGCGAACCCACCCCTCACCACCCCCAGTGTCAACCACCATGGCGAGCCCACCCGTCACCGCCCCCACTGTCAACCACAACGCCGATCTCACTTAGTCACCGCCCATAATCTGCATCGGCCATCCCGTACCCCCGTCAAGATCTGCGACAAATACCCCCAAACCGGCCATGATGGGCAATGGCGAGTCCAACCTCCCGAACCCAAGCCTCGAACGCTCCTATCCACTCTTCCAACTCCTTCGATTCTACCTAGCTCCTCATCCAATCTTGTAGATCTCTCCGATGAATGGAATATAATCACTATTTGATTCACCATTTTTCCTTTCTTTTTTTTTTTTCAAATTTTTCATGTGGGTTTTTGATTCTTGATTTCGTTCCATTCATTTTCTTTTTTTTGTTTGGTTTTAAAGTTTTTGTTTCCTTTTTGTTCTTTGGTTTTGAGTTGGGGGCACACAAGTTTGGTCTGTGTGGCTGGGACGCTGTGAGTAGAGGTGGGCAGCCGACGTTGAGTTGCATGATGGAGTGGGCAAATACAATGAGGTGATCAGTGATGGTGGGTGATCTGATGTAATGTTAATGGTTAGGATTAAATTCAATTTCCTTCTAGTTTCATTAAAAAAAAAATCCTTTTCAGTTGTACATTTTTTTTTTCTCTATTTTTAGAGTATTTTTAAGGGTATTTTGGGGATTATGACGGTCAAAATTGAGTATTAACGGGGATAAGGTCTGAATTTATCTATTAGGTGTAGTTTACTATTGCACGGATAATAAAATTAAAGTGAATAATGCAATATTTTGAAATGTTATGGAGTAACATATTATAAAAAATATATATATATAAAAATATTGAAAATAAAAAAAAAATTCGTTACACATTCGGAAATTGATTTTTGGAATGCTGTAATTTTTATCATATAAGTGTATATATTAATTTACATACATACATATATATATATATATAGTTATATGGCAGAGGAAAGAAATTATGTCAAACGAAAAAATGAAACCCTAAATTAGAGCACAAAAACGAGAGAGCAAATGTTTTTTAAAATTTTTAAAAAAATATATATGAAAAGAGAAAAGCGTAGATTAAAAAATGAAAGTGGCCTAAATGCATTACCAATCACAACCTGTAAAAATACAATTATGGCAAAAAAATTAAAACAACACAATAGAAGCAAAAGTTTCCAAACAGTGAGAAAAAAAAGGAAAAAGCAAATGTGAAACCAAAAAGCATATGTAAAAGAGGGAAGAAGAACCCAGAAGCTTCAGTAGAAGCCACAAAACGAAAACACTGAAATGAGAAAGAAAAAAAAACCCATAGAACCAAAAATTTCCAAACAACGAGAAGAAAGGAAAAAAGTAAATGTGAGAAAGAGAAGGAAAAGCCAGAATAGAAGCCACAAAACAAAAACACCCAAATGAGAAAGAAGAAAAAAACCGTAGAATATGAGAAAGAAGAGAAAAATCCACAAAGTTATGTTGAAGCCACAAAAGGGAAACACCCAAATGAGAAAGAGAGAAACTCTAGAAAACTCTTTAAACCCCAAAACGAAAACACCTAAATGAGAAAGAAGGAAAAACCCATAGAAAACTCTCATCCGAGAAAGAGAAACCCAAAGGCCTTTGTTGAGGTGACAAAATGAAAACACTAAAATGGAAAACCACAAAATGAAAACGCCGAAGAGAAAAAAACCCTAGAAAGCTCTTATCCGAGGAAGAGAACCCAAAAGCCTCTGTTGAGGCCACGAATGAAGACACCAAAATGAAAAAAAGGAAACGAGCAGCATGGGACAAACAGGGGATTTTCTCTAAAGTGAGAAACAAAAGGGTCTGGACACTGTTCTAGGAACAGTAACTCCGATGCCTTTTTTAGTATATACTATTCTGCGTTTTGCTGCGGAATACAGTGTTGTATTATATGATAGATTTGAAATTTGTATAAATATATTTACACATATATATATATATGTAGTATTGTTAATTAAAATATATTTACATGCATACATATATTGTAGAAAGTAAAATACACTGCTGTTGTAACACAACAGAACATGTTATATATAGAGAACGACATCAAATTTTTGCTCAATCTCTGATTAAAAGTCCTGTAAAAATAAATATATCAAAAATATGATTACTCAACACGTGTCAAACCACAAAATTAACATGGTTAGATAGTAAGAGTCCTGAGAAAATGAAAAAGAAGAACAACTAATTAAACTAATCGGCCAGAATGACAAAAGACAATAGACTAAACAAAAATAAAGAAAAATAAACATTTGTAAAATTCTAAAATGGATCGAAAAAAAAACATAAGAAAAACATTTCCAAATGCCTCTGTATGAAGAACTTGGAAAAAAAACAAGTAAATACAAAAATTTTATTGTTTCAGAACAGAACATCATAAAGAAAAAAACAAAAAAATATCAATACAAAAAAATTATACAGTTAAAAGAAATTTTTTTTTTTCAAAAATAAATAAAAAAAATAAAAAAAATAAAAAACCATATCAGTTAACAAATGACGAAATCAAGAAAACTCAAAACACTCAAACAGATCAGAAGAGATAAACACAAATCATATTAGTAAACAAATGATGAAATGAAAAAAATCCATAACACCCAAAAATATCAGAGAAGAAGAAACGGTACAAAAAGGAAAAATTAATGTCCAAACAGATCGGAATGAAGAAAATGAAGAAACAAAAAACTATATGAAGACATAAATACTTATAAACCACCATAGTGCAGATGATACCAAAATAACAAAACCCTAATCACCCAAAAGCATCATAAGAAAACAAAAAGTAGAGAATTTTTTTTTTTTTTCCTTTTGAAACAAACGAAGAAACCAAAAACGAATGAGAAGAAACAGGAAGAGCGAGAAAATTTGCTTCAGAAGAGAAGGAAAAAAAGAAAAACGTAGAAGGTTATAGAAGACAGAAGAGGAAAACATAGAGAATTAAAAAAGTGAAAGGAAATGAAATAACTGAGAAAATGAAGGAAAATAACTGAAGATGAAATAAAAGGCATTGTAGTAAATTAACATTTAAAACAACATTAGACCAACGCAGGAAGAGAAATTGGGGTAAAATGGGAAAGATACTATTCATAATACTATAGCATAAATAGTAAAAGTAGTCAATTCCTTTAGTATATGTATAATATTAATTTGATGAGATAAAAAAAATGAGGGTATATTGTTTAAATAAACCTAAAATATAAGGTACACAAATGTAAATAACCTTTTATTTTACTGCTGTTTTTTTTTTTTAATGAGCATTATTTTTAACTACTTACCAATATAAAACATCTTGTCACAAGATGATCACGTGTAGAAAATTCTGTAGTTCGCTATGAGCAATGGTTTGTCAGCATTGATTATAAACAATCCATAAAAAATAAAAAAAAAACAAAAACAAATCATGGGTTTTATACAAATGTACGCACCCAAATGCATCCTTTCCAAATCGATCGGGGCTTGGTGGGAAGAAGAATAAAACAGAATCACTACTGATTATAACACCACTATTAATAGGAACTGTTAGCAAGGCGAATATCCACTTGTCTTATTTTGGCCTTCAAAATTTACTATTAGAAGTCTGACGACTTTATGAAACACATTTTTCTTTTAATTTTTTTTTGTTCAAAAACTCCTTTTTTTCAATCATTTAAAAAGAAAGAAATAAATAAAAAATCTCTCTTAAAAGCCTCACTCGTCATCCACATACTAGATTGCCAAGAGATAAACTAACATCGATTGGCCAAAAGACAACCACTAATTTTAGTAAACTATGACATGGGATTTTAGCATCTTTGGAGAAAGGCTTTATGTGAAGAGACCAGGATTCAGGAGTAGCACAAAAAAAGAAAATCTGAGAACTTAAGTTGAAAAGTAAATTTATGTGAGAGAACATTGTAGCAGAAAAAGTTGAATTTAAATTTCTGTTAGAGAAAACACGAATTATGATTCGAATGATTGACATGAACAAAGCCTAAATAATCATTCAATAATACTAGAACTATACACATATCTCAGGCATTGAAGGAGGAAGGCTGAGAAAATCAATGGAGGATGCCAAAATTCTAGCTAAAACTCAGACAATGAAATGTCAGCAAGACAAACATACATTTGATTTCTGGTTATTCCAACAGCTAATGGAAATCTTTATCTATAGATATTCGTCTGCTGTATGTCAATGGAGCCATGTGGTATTGGACCAGATCCATACTGAGCATTAGATTCAGCAACTTGAACCTAAAAATAGAAAGCATGTGTTAAGAGTAATCTGAAGTACATTCATTTCTTGCAGGTACGGTCTTACATGTATCATGTAATTCACCATTCCTTTGCGAATCTTACATTGAGAGAAATGATAAAAGATTAGGGACATACCTGATGATGTATGCTATAGGGATCGGGGTATGATTGTCCTCCATAACCCATAGCAGTGTTGCCAGGAATTGCAGCATAACCATGATCTGCATACAAAATCATTGAATTAAAGATCTAATGCCCTTTAAATAGTAGGAATTTACACATGATTACTCTTCAATTCTGAAGAATAACGTACTTGGGTTTGCCGCAGCCGCAGCCCTTGCTCGACTCTCTGCATTAGCTAGCTCGGCTTTTAGCTTTTCGATATCACGAGCCATGGAAACCATGGTTTTCTCCATTGCCTCGCGGTGCCCCAGGTTATGGATGCGTGTTTTCTTCTCCTGTTCAATTGCATCCCTATCCATACGGACAAAATGGACGAGATCACACTTAAAATGGTTCTCAATTCTCCCTACAACACTAGAATTCTATAATGTCATCACTACTCACATAGAATAAGAAAATACTTAAACATGATGCAATTACTAACTAGTGATATTCATAGGTTCAGATAACATCATCATTTGAGTCCTTAAAAAAGTTATCATATATCTAATTGCAAACACCAAAATTTTAGAACTCCCAAATTGCACAACACATATTACTAAACCATATCCAAAATCAAGAATTGGAATAAAATAACTAAGCCCACATATGAGAAAAGATAATACCACAAGAACAACATACCATCACTGATTAATTATTTTATCAAATCCATCCACATTTATATGAAAAGATTAGGTTCAATGTAACTTATCGCCTAGACTATGATTCATCTCAATGTTCATTTAAATCTACAGTTCCTAAAATTTGAAATTTATTGCATTTTGCACCTTCACCATTCATGAACTTTTTCTTTGACAGAAGCGAATCACCACATCAGTTATTTCCAGCAGAATTTCAAAATGATTGATGGAATTAAAAAAAAAAATTGAAAACTAAATCTCTAAGTTCAAAGACTCGAATTTAACAAGGCAAAGTGAGGAGAAGACAATGAAATTAGTCGAAATAATTAAACCGTAGTTCATACATAAAAGTAAAAGAAACTACCGTCCTCTCTGAATTTCCCGGCGGAGGCTCTCAGTGTTTGCCTTGATGGACGGCACTTGCTTCGCCTCATCGCGGGCTCTCGCGGCGTCTTCCTCGACCACCCGCAGCTCCACCGCGAGCTCCTTCCGCGACGCGCCGAGCTTCTGCACGTCCCCGCGCACCTGATCGAGCTCCGTGATAATGGCGTCTATCAGACGTGCCTCGGCGTCCGTCTTCAGCGAGCGCTCGTAGACCTCCCGGACCTGAGCGTCCCTCTTGGACTTGGCAGTCGCGGCTGCCGCCGAAAGGGCGGCGAGCTCCTGCTGGGCGGAGGCGAGCTCCTGCTTGAGCGCCACGTGGGTGGCGGCGAGGCGCTGGTTGTCGATGAGAAGGGTTTGGATCTCGCGGTGCTGGATTGCGATACAGTCTTCGAGACCCGCCGAGGGTTGGGCGTGGTGGAGGAGGAGTCGGTGGTCTCCAATTGCGGGGTTTGATCGGGACGGAGGGGCTTCGCGGAGGTTTACGGCTTTTGGCGGCGGAGGATGGTGTCGTCCGGCCATACCTGCCTAATTCCAATTGTTCTTTTTTCGTGGGGTCAACTCTTATTTCGCATACTCCTATCCAAAACGGGATTTTTCAGCTCTGGTTCTCAAACGGTTTAAGTTTTAGCAATTTGGCCCCTATTTTAAAAATCTTGACTTCTGGGTCTCAAACGTCCTTTTTTTTTTTTTTTTTTTTCAGCGGTTATTCTAGCTAGTTCAATTAGATATTTTTTCCCCTCCTGATTAAACGAACGGTCGTTTTTTCACAGCTTGATGAATTTCGGCTTTCCCTTGTGGATTTAAAGTGGGGCCCTCTTAGGTGTAAACACATATAAGTAAAGTATTAAGCAAACCCGAAGCGGAAGAACATTACCCGCCAATTCTCGCCCAAAAATGTCGAACTCAGTTGCTCAGCAAATCTCCCTGATTCGCTCTCACATCTTCACGAGAAGGTCTTCTCTCTCTCTCTCTCTCTCGCCTTTGGATTATCTGTTTAAACTCTAAAAAAAATTTCAGGTTCGACGCCGCCACACTTCTAATAGTCGAATCAGTAATGGTTTCCAAAGACGTAATGGAGTTCCGATCGAGCTTGCGGGAGTTCTTCAGGTCTGAATCCATGTCTATCATGCGCGAGAATGCGGAGAAACCTCTTGAGAAGAAGCTTCTGGATCTCGAGTTTCTTGTCCAGTCTTTCGCTCTTTTAGGCGATGTTGAAGTACGCCTTCTTGAACTTTCCTTTCTCGATCAGAAATGAAAAGTATCTAATTTCATAGTTAATTTCTAAATTCGAGATCTGTATTAATCATCACGGATCTTTTGCGAGAAAATTTGCTTCGGATTAGGATTAACTCTTACTTTTTTAGCTAATCACTGCTTCCAATTTAGCTTGTTTAGATTCTCCCTTGAAAAGGAAAGAAGGAAACGAACAAATTGTGCCTGAATTCTCAAAGGCCTTTCAACCTAGCTTTTTGGATGATTTTTAGCCTTGTTTGGATTAGTGAAGTAGATGATCTTATGAAGCTCTTTATCTTCAGAGTATAAATTTGATTGTCCTTACCACTGATTTCGTTAATGTACGGAAAGGTTTCTAAAAGTACTCTGTGTGTGCTGATTCGTGTTACTTCACATGTTTCTAGAGTTGCTTGGCTTTGAGATACGAGGCCTTGCTTTTGAGGGAATTCAAGTCCTCCAGTCACCAATGGCTAGAAGTTTCATATACTGAATGGTTAAACTTTGCTGAGCAATCACTAGACTATGGCTTTCATTCCATTGCAAGAAAGGTGTTTCCTGAAGCTGTGTGTGCATATAATATATTTTGTTCAAATGCATGTAGTTTCGGTTTCTTGTTTGTTAAAGTCGTGCTAATTGAAAAATGTGTTGCCCTCTCTTTCCCATGGCCTAATGATTGTATACTACAGTGGCTTGTATTACCAAATTATTATTGGAAGACGATGCGCCGAGACTTCCGTGTCAAAGACTCAAAAGGATTCCTAACGAAGTTTATCTTTGCATCTCATAGTGATTACTCTGTTATTCATCTTATAGATGTCAAGGTTTTATATAGTGATATATTGCTTTCTGCATTCAGATGCGCTTTCTTTCATTTCAAGCCGGTCAAATTTAAAATGTTTTGCGCACTATTTTACACTTCTTTCAGCGTACAATAAATTTAATGTTCATTCATCCTTGAGGTTTTGTTTCTTCTTCATTTTTAGGCATGTGAAAATGCACTCCTATGCTTCCAAAAGAATTCTAGAACAGATGGCAAAACAGTTGAGTGCTTCGAGAGTTTGGAAGTTATTGAAAAGCTAAAGCAACTCAAGGATTGTGCCACAACATTAGCCGCTTCACATTCTGGTATGTCTTATTGATTATGTGTCTTCTAAATTAACATGACGAAGTATTTGTGCTTTAAGATTTTATTGGTTCAGTTTGAGATTAGAGACCTACGTGATGACAAGTCATTCACGTCAAAGATTATTTATAGTGTCCTAACTAGTCATCCATGAATGTTCGTACACGCTTACTTTTTTAGATCGGTAATGCTTCATTAGTCTGTAAAGTCATTCACATCTTCAAGTCAACTTGATAGGATGGAAGTTGAAACTCTATAAAGTCATTCACATCTTCAAGTCAACTTGATAGGATGGAAATTGAAACTCTAAGAAACTAATTGTCTGTGCTGCCAAAAAATAATAAGTTGCATCAAAGAATTAAGGGGGAGACGATTTAAAGTCTGGTTTACACAATGATCATGTTGTATGCTATGTACTCACGGTAGAGCGTAAGTTGCATTTCCCAATCCTTCAGGAGGAAGTTTTTTTTTGCTAATTGTTGATGGCGCAATTGCACGAGATATCTATAAGGTTAATAGCAGTCTTATTGGGATGTCTCTGGGTAGGAGAGAAATATTTACTCTTATTGACAATTTTAAGTTTGAGTTGGTGGGGTCATGCTTATTATTGTCTAATGATGGGGAAATTCCGACGGGACACTTGTAAGTTTTCTAGGGATTCTTAATGGCCAAGAACGTTTACACTTCTTGACAATCTCTGAGTTTGACTATTGGTTTCATGTTTATTATTGGTGTTTAAATTTCCAGAAGGCATCTACACGTTTTGAAGTATCCTTAATGGCATAGGATTGGGTTAATGTACACATTCACTGTTGCTGAAAGTTTCAGTGTGTTACCTATGTCGATCACGCCCCATCTTTGTCCAAGCGACCAGTATGGCAAAATTATGTCAGGAAAGAACATGGGAGCACATATTATATGCTATTTTGCTTCATATTGTTAATGATTTTACCTATCCATTCTTTTCTAGACACATGCAGAAGTTCGTGTCTGAGTTTAGTGCACATTATTCTGTAACTCTTGCCTTCTTTACAACACATCTTTTGAAATAGGCTGCGTGTTAAATTGTTTTCTTTACCAGTTCAGGCGCAGGCAGCAAAGTACACTAAGAGTAAACAGATAAAAAGAAGTAAAGCGTGTTCTACTATTGGTGAACGGACACAGTCCATAGCAAGCACTTTGTTTAGGAATGGAATCAGGAAGCGAAACCTGCGGCGTTTGCAAGAAAGCCAAAGCTTGCTAGGCAAGACTGATGAACGAAATACCACCGAGATTTGATGACACCGCCTTCTTTATTAAACAAGATTACCTGGCTTGATAGTTGATATAGTTTCAGGCTATCTTTCAATGCAATCATTTTGCTGGAAGGGATCAGATCCAACAGAACATTGATGGCTACGGCACTGGAAAAAACTGTTAAAAGGGTACAACTTGCACCCTAGACACCGGTATGCAAACACGTTCATCTCAGAAATAAACTCATTGCATTAGGTTAGTGGCTAGTCCCGATCTGATATTAAAAGCCTAAAAGCTACCATCTTTACAAAGGAGAAACCCAAGTATCATTCTCCATTTCATTTGATGTAAATACATTTAGCCAGTTTTAAATAACCTCGGTGGCTCTTAATAAACTGGATGGAATACCTCATAGAGAAAGAAGGATCAAGATCGGAGTAAACATCAACCAAAACATTTAGTGGCTTTTCATGTGTAGAATGTATGCGTCTATGTACAAAAGTAATCAAAATTGGAAAGCCTAATTGTCTGAATTGAGTGTTATTGCAGATCGTGGGCTGGCCCAATGGTCTCGATAGTAATGGGATACGCTATGCTGGATTCCCTAATTATGACATATGAATACTTAGCAGTGATGGTGATTATGATATCGTTTTACGTTTTTGAGCACTTCTATGTCTCTCTATAGGATGTTAACCCATGTCAATTTTTGATAAGCTAAAACACTTCTTTTTTAGTTCTTTTAAAAAATTGAAACCCACATACACACATCAACTTAAGAGCAGTAGATTTTAAGTGGGAATGAGATTAAATAGGATTTACTATGTTTTTAGTCCATTAATCGATTAACATATGATAGTCTAGACACTACTATGTGCATGACACTGAGTGGATTAGACCTATAATCTCTACAAGTGATAAAACAATGTTTACGTTTATGATCTCTCTTATCTTTGTCCTAGACTATTCTTCTTTAAACAGCAAGTCTAGGACTGTCATATTTATGAAGATGCCATTAGGAAAGAGGAGTATTCTCTGCCCCTCTGTCCGTTTGTTTTGCTTGCTTGACTAGTTGATTTTTGATGGCTCTTGCAAAAGTTCAGGGATGAATATATCAGCATAATTGCCCTTTGGTTTGAATCTTGTGTTCCATATTAGCAGTCTTACTTGCTTGAACTTTTACTGCCAGCCTCAGGCACTAATATATGGTATTTCCTTGAACATGAATGTATATTTGCTAATAAGGCAGGACTCATGAGATTTATACTCATGCTAAGATAATCTCTTGAAAGTGTCATTTCCAAGTTTTGTTTGCTTACATCTCACTCACCGTTTGGTTATAAAAATAAGTCCCACTTTAACCTTGCTTTTTTTTTTTTGATGGATAAATAAGTCCATTTTAACATTGTCTGCATACAAATAAAGGGCATAGTGGAGTACAAAATTAGAAAACGGAAGAAGAATTGTGACAAAGATTAAATAAATTAAGCACTTGGCTTGATAAAATAATAATAATAAAATGTCTAAAAAGGCGGAAAACTTAAGAATAGCCTTCCCCACCTAAAAAGCGTAATAAGGAAACGAGAAAAGGCTTCTGCGTAGGTAAATCAAATATGATATATATATATATATATCAATTAAATTAGTACTGATGATAACTCTTTCTATGCATCAAACGAGAAAAGGCTTCTGCGTAGGTAAATCAAATATGATATATATATATATCAATTAAATTAGTACTGATGATAACTCTTTCTATGCATTAAAATAGTGTACGTACTAGTATATAATTTCATATCTTTTTTTTTTTTTCTATTTCCATCAAACAAATTAAATTATGCGCATAATTTATATCTTTGATTTTGGGATCATGAACCTTCGGGATAGCTAAGAATCTTTAAAGTGAAAATGCAGCAATGTAGCGAAAAATTTAGCATGGTCCCTTACGCGCTAGCTAGATTAATTTTTGTCCCAAAGTTTTTCTTTCTTTCTTTGCATTGGGTTGATTATGAGGACTTTGGCATTGGAAATCCAAACACCTCTCTGTTGAAGCAATTGAATTTGAGGTCAGTAGCCACTTTGAAGTACTCCCTAGAAAGTTGCTGTTGTCAAACATTACTTCTAATCTTCACCGTCTTTGATTTGAAAAACCATGCACATCTCAAGAATCGAATCTTCCATATCACCAAGCGCATTTAATGTTTGCATTGGAGCTCTCATGTTTTTTTTTATTTTCCTCTAACATGGTGAAAGATGTCTGTTTTTCCTCTACTTTATTAATTTGATTAAAAAATTACAGGTAAAAAACAAAGTTTAGAAAGAAAAAAAGGTTCTGATCATCATTATCTAGAGCGTAGAAGTTTTTCTTCTTCCTAGAGCTTAGGGGTTTGAAATTCTCTAAACTGAAAACTGAAACAAATTAGTACGCGTTTTTGTGAGGTAATGCACTAAAAAGAAATTCAACAACACAAATCCCCTTTTCTCTTTCTAATAAGAGATTTTATAGTAGGGTTTCAAAACTACCGATAAGTATCTTTTTTTTAACTGTCATATTTATATTATAAATTATTTATTTTACATATTATCCTTTTATTGTAATGTAATTTTGATTTTGATATGATTCAACGAACCACTAATAAAAAAACTACAGATAAAAAGTCATACCGTAGAAGGGCTCGTTAAAAGAAAAACAAAAATACTTATTTTATAGGACAAAAGGCACATAAAAAAGGAACATTTGTACATAACGCCAAGACAACTAGGGAAAGGAAGTTGTTGTTCTCGGAACAAAAGATTAGAAGCTTGGAATCATGTGGAGTGCATTAAATGCAAGAGAGTGGGAATAGGGTCTCGGGGTTCCACAAGTCGGATTGTTTTAGTCTCAATCAACTCTCGAAATGGGTTTTTTTTCTTTTTTCTAATCCTTAAACCTATGCCTCATGTCGGATCTCAGTAACCGGTCCACATTAATTTCTTCTTGGGGTGTTGTAATAATTATACAATTGTAGAGATGTGATAAGGGGTTTGGAATTAAATAAATTCCACGCAAGACTGCTGTGTACATTAATTAATTAATGAAGTTCTTCTTCTAATTTACGAAAAATGTACCCTTTTGTGTCCAATCTATTCTTTGTGCAGAGGCTACCCACGACGTAACCCACCGGAAGAAAGTTGTCTTATTTTTGACCTTTTAATTAATTTCTAAATCTCTCGGTTCAGAAGCTCTTAGCTTGGGCTTTGTGGCCCTATGTTACATAGCTATCGTTTTATTAATTTTCTAAATGCCAACTTCAGAAGCGTTTACATTCTGATAAGTCATTGACTAGTGAATGGCTGTATATGTTGGAAAAATACTTCTTTACAAACTAGTTGTCAGTGAAGCTACGGGAAATAATTAAAAAGGGAAATTTACACACACTCGTACCATTCACGTTGGACCTAATTTAATATATACCAAAATATTTCTAATGTGTATCAAGTCAATGCACTAGACCAGTTTGTGCTCAATTGTGAATGTTGAAAGGATTAAAAAAATATACTTGAAACGAAAAGAAAAGAAAAGAACAAATTCAAAAAATTAAAAAACATTAAAACAAAAAAAAAATCCCAAGCAAAGCATGTCAATTGTATTTTTTCTATAACATTTTTTTTTTGTTTTATGGTCTTTTTAAGAGATTGGATTTCTTTTTTCTTCTTCTAAATTCTTCTTCTTTTTTTTTTTTTTCCTTCTTCTTCTTCTTCTCCTTCTTTTTTCTTCGAGGGTATGTATGCTATTAAATTAGTAAAAATTGAGCAGTGTCTATTATAGGGTACGAATTTGTTGTACAGTTTAAATATTTTGGCATATATTTGATGAGGTACAAAATAGATAATATATTTTTTGAATAAACTCGAACACATGGTACATTTATCTAAATGTTCGTAAAAGATAACGTGCTATGAGTGTGAACGGGGCAAGAAAAGAAAAGGAAAAATCAGTGCTTGAAGTAACTTTATTTTAAATCAATTTGGAAAAGAGTCCGCAAATAAATATTAATACAATGAGTGGTACTTGCAGATATTTCTTGATTAGTTTTTTCTTTTGTTTTCGTTTTTTTTGTTGTTTATTATTATTATTATTATTATTATTTTTGGGAAAGTAGTTGTTGGTGTTGATCTTAATTAGAAGAAAAATTAAAAATGTTAAATGAGGTTTCGTGAATTTCAATTAGAGGAGAGGCGTTGGCCAAGAAGCACATACAAGCGTATCAATTAATGGTAAGATCAAGTGTGTTCATGTGGTCTTTTTAATTCAACAAAATACGTTTGATTAATTTATTTGTTATATGTTTATTTTAACTAACTTTGGTTAGAAAACTCTTTTTACATTTAAAGCATACTGTCTAAATCTTTTGTAGATATTGTCAATATTATTAAAACTTCATTGTTCGTTCCCAAAAAAAAAAAAAAAAAAAAAAAAAAAAACCTTCATTGTTACTGGGAAAAAAAATTGAAAATGAATACTGGACTGTCAACATGCACATTTTTTTGTCTCTATGTTCTATTTTTGCCGCAAGAAGATTGACAGGTTCGAATGATCTCTTACACTTTTTTGTTTAATGAAGCTACGCCTGACTGACCCTCATATAGGTAGATACCTCCAAAATCACAAAAATGCTACTTTGTCTCTAGTGTGTAAATGTTCATGTAAATCAGTCTCAGCTGTGACCCTGAGGCATCGAAATCAGCATATTCTAGATCTTCTCCGCCAAATTAAATCAATACTTTGTAACTTTTAAACTGAGTTCGTGGACACGTAGAAATTTGTGCATAATAAGCTAGCCTTGACCAAAGCAACGGTACTGTAGATATATTGGTGTTTGCGCGTCCGTTGAAGAGTGTTTTCTATGCGAGAGAGAGAGAGAGAGAGAGAGATGTATGTTTCATTGTGAATGTCGCCAACAAACATTCACGTTGAACTTGAGCCCATCTCTCTCGGAGTCTTGGTCCCGGTTAGGGTTTTTCACCTCATTTTCTTTGTGTTCCTAAACTCTAAAACCAATTGCTCTCTTCACAATTAATTTCTCTCTCTCTTTCCTCCATATATTTAACATTATTTTCTAATAATATAATTAATTAGCACACTATATTTATATATTTAATTTCCTCTCTTGGAGCACATAGGAGCTAGCCCCCTACTCTTTACACATATACTTTTTTATAAGCTCTGAGTCTCTCTATGCAGTGGCGGAGGGAGGTGAGGCCCAGAGGGGGCATATGCCCCCCCTGGATTTTTGATATTTAAATTTTAGTATATGTTTTCTCAAAGCTTTTTCATATATGCCCTCTTTATCAATAAAAATTTTTAATATATCCACACAAAATTTAATCTCAAATTATTGTATTTCTTCATATTGTTCTTTTGATCTTTTCCTGTTAAATCTTTTATTTTTATAAATGTACCTATTTGATTTTTTTCTCTAATTTATTCTTATGAAAACAATTTTTCTTTCAAATTAGTCCCTTCTAAAATATTTTTAGATATAATCTAAGCTATATAAAAAATTATCCATTAAAATATTTTTTCTCAAAATGTGTCCCTAATTAAGAATTTTTTTTTTTTTCCAAACAATCCTCTCAATTATGACTTTCTCATACATACATTTTTTCTAATTTGCCCTTGTTGAAGTAATATGTATTTATTCATATGTGCCCTATATACTTAAAGATCTTTTTTTGTACCATTTCTGTCACTCGCAACTACTATTTTCTCATAGCTATTATGTCCCTCTTAAATAGTTTTTCTTATCTAATTTACTTGTTAATATATTTATTACTCAAGTATATATGTTCAATAGTCCATGCATATATACTACTCACCCAAAAATATTAGGATTTGATTTTATTAGCATTTTTTACGTTTTTAGTTTACGCCCCATCTGAATCAAAATTCTGGCTCTGGCTCCGCCACTGTCTCTATGTATATTATTAATATACATGTAACATAAATAATAGGCGTATATATGTATGTAACTATGTATGTACACAGATTTATATATAAAAGGGTCAAACCAGAACGTGAAAGCTACACAGCTGCATGGTTGCCAACCTAGAACGCGCAACCGCGGTGGTCAACCTCACAGTTTGTTTTCTCAAAAAAATATATTTCACTGATTTTAATTAATTAATTAAGTGACCTAATTACCCCTTAACCACAACCCTTAAATAATTCATATCATCATGTCTAGATTCGTCAATCTACACTCGCGTTACCGTTTGTATATATGAATGTTGCTTCTACACTTGGGAATATTTGGTCTCTCAATATAGTCTATTAATGTATTGGTTCAGAAAGACAAAGTCTATTAATGTACACTATAAGTTAATATGAATATCTATATTTTAATAGTGTAAGCATGTGCAACCATTCCATTAGTGAATCATGTGGAAGCATTCCACCCCCAATACCAGCCAACTAATATAAATATCCACATATTTAGCTCATTCTCTTCAACACCAAGCTTCTTTTGTGGTATAGCTATAGCAATAGACGTTAACACACATTCCCTTCCTATTCTATTTACGTACTTCAAAACAGAAATATTTCTTTTGCCTCCTCTCTTGTTAAGGTAAAATGGGGGGTTCATCTCCATGTGCTTCCTGCAAGTTGTTGAGGCGCCGGTGCGCCAAGGACTGCATCTTTGCCCCTTACTTCCCCGCCGATGACCCTCACAAGTTCGCCATTGTCCACAAGGTCTTTGGTGCTAGCAATGTCAGCAAAATGTTGCAGGTTTTAATCATCTCATCTCTCTCTCTCTTCTATATATATACACACACACACACACACACACACACACACATTGCCTCGTTTATTTTTAAATTTAGGACATGTATGGGACTCTTTATAATGGAGTCACCATAAATATACCGTTAAGTTATATCTGCAACCACGTATATATTGCCTTCTTTGGTTATAATTTGTTTAGAGAGTGCTTTTGTAACTTCATGATTACCGGCTTCTATTATATATCTTTATTCTGTTCTTTTCCTTATATTTGGTTGTTTACTATTAATTATCTCACAGGAGCTTCCGGCTCATCAAAGAGGTGATGCTGTTAGCAGTTTGGTGTATGAAGCAAATGCAAGAGTGAGAGACCCAGTTTACGGATGTGTTGGGGCAATATCTTACCTGCAGAACCAAGTTTCTCAGCTACAAATGCAGCTTGCGGTGGCTCAGGCAGAGATACTGTGCATCCAGATGCAACAAGAGCCCACCTTACCAACCTCATCCCATATTATAGATCAAGATGATCAGAAACCCTTTCTTAATTTCAATTCCAATATTAGTAGTACTAACTTCAGTAGCAATAACATTCCTCAGTACCTCACTTTTGCTGCTAATTCTTCTTCTTCTAGCAATGTAATGCAAGACCCTCTCCAAAGAGAGTCTCTTTGGACTTGATATCTTATGATCATCAATCGATCTCTAATGAAGTACTATAAGAATATCGGCCTTTCCACCACTTCTTCTCTTTCATTACTTTTCTGAGCACTTCTATCGATTCCGATGGGATTAAATCGCATGACGTACTTGCATAAGGTGAGTCGCACTGGGTTGCTAGGTGGGGAGACCTAACATTATGTGAGTAATATATTTTCCTATTTTTCTCGGTTAGGCACGCATTAATATCATGTAAAGTTAGAACTTGAATCCCTGATTGATTAAAAACGTGATGCATAAGGGTTACTATGTGGAAAGACTGAAGCATGTGGCCTTAGGTGATAATAGCTTCAAAAGCAGAAAAATGAAGTCAGGATAAGATGTGTTTAAGCAAAAAAGTTATATCTGGATTTACGGGTCAACCCCTTGCATGTGGGAGGTGGCGGAACAAAGAAACTACCGCTTAAAAGCTATTTCCCTTTCTTGTTATAAACGTCATACATATTGTTTGGTAAGAATTTTATTAGAGATTTACTAATTTAGCAGCTGCTCTCTTTGACTATATAGGAACTCATGATTTCTCTTTCCCAACAATATATAATACTTTCTCAAACGCTCATGATCATTCCCATCTATATGACCTTCCTTTGAGAATAAATGGTTTTAACTATTTCCATTTATTTTTTTTAATACGGTGTGAGGTTTATAGCTCGCACTTCATTAAAAAATAAAACTACTAAAATTTAAACTCTGAATACAAACATTCATACACCCAACCGCCTCAAGTGGCAACTAATTTCCATTTACTTCTCTAGAATTATATATATGAAGGCTAACCTATTATACATATCACATATATATATAAAAAATCCTTTGTACCTTAATGTAACGAACAGACATCTGTAATACGCGCATAAACACGCTTTAATTAGGCTATAGGGTGGGTTTAGACTTTTCGGAGAAAAATTATCTTTTTATTTTTCATAAATATTAATTAATTAATTTTTGGACAGCACGGTGCTGCGTATATAGTGTTTTCAGCATATCTCCTTATACGTACGTACCGACCTTTCATCAATTAACATCTAGGAATCTAATAAGATCGCTTGGTGCAATTAACTCAATACATGTGATTGAGAGTAGAAATTCGTCAACAGAATTAATTTAAATTTAAAGATGATTAACGTAATTTTAACGATTCAGTAAACGATTTGAAAAGATCAAAAAACAATCAGAAAGAAAGAACATAAAGATTTATAGTGATTCACCCTTTTGTTCAAGAGCTACGTCTACTGTGAGAAAGAGACAAATTCACTATGTTAAGAAGAATGAGATTACAAAATCTTATTCTGGACTTGTCCTTTCTACATATATACCCCCCTTGCACTCTCTGTAATTCCCCTTATTTTATTTTAGGATATTTTCCCCATATTTTGGGATAATATCCTCAATTAGTTGGGATTTCTGTCAATCAGTAAGATTTTCTCACTTACATCCCCGCTTACTATGCTTATTTTAATTACAAATCACAAATCCCGGGACATGTCCTGTATCTCTCTGAATCCACGTGGACTCGACCTCCTCAACGTCCTCCGAGCTATCTCTGCTTACGACTGCCGATGCAGTCGACTTCTTGTTTCCCTCGATCACTTGGAGCAATCGACTGCCTTCATACATTTTCTGCTTTACTCACATTCTGCTCCCAAAAGAACCTTCGTCCGACGTGGCAGCTAGGACAACCTTTGTTTGATGTGGCAACAAGAACAAAGTTGTTCTGATCATTAAATGTCCTCACTTATGACACGTGAGTCCCATCTAATACTCGGATAAGGATTTGGAATTTTTATCCTACCACACATATAAAACATGAAAATATATAATATTTAACATATATTTATAAAGGTGTTTGTGTATATCCATAAAGTTATGTAGCTGTTAGTTATGTGTGTGTATGTGTGTGTTAGTGTAGTGAATTACTTAGCCTTAGAAAAGAACTGACGACACCAACAAGATACGGCTGTAGAACTTTTACCTAATTTCACGTGAGATGTGAGGGACGCCCACAAAAACGACATCAATTACATTAATTAATTTGATAAATTAATAAAGGGGCCGTAATTAAATGAATGAAGGCAAAAGCTGTCCATTCTTTTTTATTGTTGGGGCAATATGTGTGGGAGGAATGCACATTCTACAGGAGACACCTTGATCTTTTTTCCTGGAAAAAGTAAATTTCTTGATTATAAGTACCTAGTCAGTCAAATTTTTAAGTTTTGTCATTTCTTTTAACGTGTGAGCTTCTACAAAATTAATGTTGAAAAAGGCCTTTCCGAAGCAGCGACTTTCCTGAAATTAAGAAGATTATGACATAATCACTCTGATCTCTTACATAAATAGATACCTATATAATATGTAACTCCAGTCAAACAAGATGGCACGAGAGTTTTGAGTCTGAAGTTAGTATGTATGATATTTATATTGTTATTGTTAGTTGAAATATAAATTGTTGTTTACGTCAAACTCTTCTTCCAAAATTGAGATTATATAAAGCATATTTCTAACCATTAATTTGTTGTATTCTCAACCTGTTTACGGCCCCATCTAAATCAATGTGAAGTGTATTGTCATTTATACACATGTACATCTGATATTACATCTGATGTTAACACTCCTAGCTAGTTTTTAGTTTATCATTACTGCTCAAATAATAGCGAGTAGCTTTATGAGAATATCTGCTCAAATGAGGACTACAGTTGATCATCATTAAAATCAACGGTGCTGATTTTATTTGTATATATGTATGTGTGTGTGTGTGTGTGTGTACACACACACGCACACGTTATTTTAGGCTTTAGGGATCAACCAAAATTATAGTACTTCTCGTCACTTTATGTTAATTCTTTTCACCTTTTTTTTTTTTTTTTAGTTTAATTACGTCAGTCATTAGATAAAAACAAATAAAGCAGATCAGATAAAAAAAACAATGAGATTAAAGAGAAATTATGAAAGCATGCATGCAATTCACTTACCAAATCTCACTAGAAAGGCATAAAATGCAAACAGGGTTGTAAAGCCACGTACAGTTAAGGATAGACAAGCATCCCAACTAAATTTTTTTCACTTTAATTTTATATGTAAAATTTGATGAAAATTTGTAAATTTATTGCCTAAAATTTCGAAATGGTTTACCCACCAAATAACATGTGAAATCTCTCATATTTATTTTAAATGTGAAATATCTAATAAAATATTTAGGATACGTCACTTAATCCAAAGATTGATAATGCTATCATTTTAATTTCCCTGTTTTTATCTATTAAATAGAAGAGAAAGTAAGCCAAGAACCCGTCAGCTTTGTTATTACTTTTTATCACGTGGTTCATGATGCGAAAATTCAGAAAACCTCAAATCTGTACATATATATATTAGCTTGTCGAAAGACACAGTGAGACACAAAGATAACTTGCAAAAAGACAATTAATAAGCTAAGGGGAATCAGGATAAGAAAAACGTAACAAGGTTGTTTATGGACCCCACCACCTTTTTCCAAGCTGGATTTTTTCAACCAATGACAATAAGGTAGATAAACCAACGGCCAATAGATAGAGGATAAGGCTCCACGTAGGATAAAACAGACCAGGCAAAATATTAATAAATAAAATTTGAAAAGCCAAGAAAGGAAGAAAGAAAATATCCATTATATCTCTACTCATCTACTTATATTACTTCCATGCATATAAACATATTACATAGTACATTTTCAGTACGCAAAAGAAAGAGAGAAAGAAAGACACAGACGGCGATAAGATGGGTCTGAATTCATTCTTAAAAAGCCCCAAAAAGGAAGAACAACAAGTCCCAGATAGCAATATAGTTTCCCACTTCAATGGCATCAAAAATGTTGCTGATAAGGAGGTTGATATTATGGACGATTTGGAGCGCATTTTGGGCATAAGCGAAGACGAAGAAAAGCTGACAAAGACGAATATTAATGTGGGTCAACTCAATTGGGAGTTCACGGATATTTGGGATGAATTTCGCAACGGCGAAGAGTATCAGGAAGAGGAGGAAGAAGAAGAAGATGAGAGAGACATGAAGCTATTTGACAAGGAAATAACAAAGTGCTTCTTTGAAGAAGAAGGCTACTATAACAGCAACAATGGAATTATTAACGTAAAGAAAGAGCACGTTGGATTTTGGGATGATGATTATAGGAGAGTTTCACTGAATCTGAATTTGAATTATCAAGAGGTTTTGGATGCTTGGTCTAATCGTGGTTCTCTTCGGGCGGATGATTATTCTCTTTCAATGGCAACAAATGGCTGTAATTATGTTAGTATATTGTTAGCTTAATTATATTCTCCTTATTAGTTAGTTCCTTCTACACATGTGCTTCCCAATTGTTGAAGAATAGTACTCTAGTGTAGTCATGCAGTACTTCCATAACACATACATATATATACATATTTAGTTCTTAATTAGTTTTTTTTTTCATTTTTTTTTTAATTTTGGGATGGAGGGATTCAAACTCTACATTTTCTATTAGAGTATGATGTGGAATTACCGTTAGATTATACTTGCAGCCACCTTCTTTTTGCATTTTAAAATAGCACGAGGTGTAGCATATGTTTAACGCACACTCGGCGACATTAATTGTTGGTTGATTTTTTTCTTTAATTAACTTTCTTATAGTAATAACATGTAGAATCATTAATTAATTAATTATTATGTATTTTTAATGATCATCAGATGGGAGAGGTGCCGGTAATGGAAGAGGAGAAAACAAGAAGGGAAGCAAGTGTTCTGAGGTACAAGGAGAAGCGCCAAACTAGATTATTCTCGAAGAAGATAAGATATCAAGTTCGCAAACTCAATGCAGATAAAAGACCAAGACTCAAGGTTTTTATTTTCTCTTTTGGCCCTTGTCCACTTCTGATATCTCATAATTATTTCTCTCTAGCTATCTATTATTATTTAAATTTGGAATTCAAATTAATATGTATGCCACTACTTTGGTTGGTTTTTGCAGGGTCGTTTTGTGAAGAGAGTTTCATGAGAAGATGGATAGATATTTTCTTAAAATTGGATAATGAGAAATATCTCTCAAAATATCTCATTCTCCACCGACCGTACGTCGACTTTTCTAATTTGCAATATATGTGTTCTGATGAAAAATATCTCTAGCTGCTAACAACGACAGACACTTTGTGGAAAAGAGATTAGTAAAAAAAAAAAAAAAAAAAAAAAAAAAAAAAAAAAAAAAAAAAAAGATATCAACAATATGAGAAACCCTCCAATTTTTTTTAAAAAAAAAATTGTTTTTTATTCTGAGCACTTGTTATGGAATTGTGTTTGTCGTGAGACTTGAAGGTCCATTCTTGAATTATTGCCTCTCTTGTTCATATATACTACGGCGTGGCCTTTCTATGGCAATATTGTGCAGTATTGTGGAGTCGCACAGTGACACTCACATGTAAGTTTTTTTTTTTTTTTTTTTTTTTTTTTTTTTTTCCCAAAAAAAAAAAAAATTTTTTTTTTTTTTTTTTTTTTTTTTTTTTTTCTCCGAATAAAAAAAGAATCGTTGATGTGATCCACTTTATTATTTTGAAAATCTCAGGGTCCATCAATAGAATAAAAAAAAGATCTTATTCAATTCTACTCGAAAGATCACATGTAAGTTGTGACATGAAAATCATCGATAGGTTCACATGTAAGTTGCATCATGAGTAATCTAACGGTCAACTTTCAACCAATTGCTAAATCATGCAATATGGAATAAACAGGCCACAATATTTGTCTATATGTCTTGTGGTCCTCACTCATCATCATCATTGTTCTTTTCGTTTATGGGCCTCTTTATATTGTATAGTGTCATTTTCTGTACTCAGCTGAAACTCTGCTAGATATTATATCAGGATGCTGATCATATAACATGATCGATATTCACCAATGGTACCGACTTCCTCACTCTCTGAGTCAACCTATATTCTTTAGCCACATACATAATAAGCACTTTCAAGTTTAAATAAGGTATTATACTTTTTAATCAACCAATTACTTTTTGAGAACGGTAGCTAGATGCAGCAGAGAGACATTAATTGCTGCATGTGCTATAGTACTGATGCAGAGTTAGGCCTTAATTAATTTACATCAAACACAAATTAAATTGGTGATGAGCCAACACATTAATTTATGCGTGTATTGACGTCCTCATGAATCACAGTATCACACTACTGTGTTTTGTTTAATCATATGCCAAAGATGTTGTCAACTATAATATAAAGTACGAAAGATTAGTTCTTGGCATTTATTATATTACTTAAGGACGTGACCCTCGGTTCACTGGTCGGAATTGATATTTTAGGCCTGTTGGTAAATAGGTTAAAACTTAATGGTGTAATTTAAAATAGAAAGTTTAAAACATGTGGTTTAAATTTTTTATTCGAAACAATGGGAGATGGACTCAAAATTCCTATGTTTTCTTTTCTCTTTAAAAAACATCAAATCGTTAATTTGAACCGTGTTTCAAAAATTTTTACCAAATGTTGGTTCAAAACATTAGGAACTGTTCATCAAATGACCTCTAATAGTTCTCACTTAATCTTAACCTACGAGCCGTATAAATAAATATCAATGAACATTACATTAGTGCCTACTTTGCCAAATCCATTCCAAACGTTCAACCCAAGCGACGAACCATGACAACTATTTGGCAGTAAGAGTTCCAGATTTGGTAAAATTTACGAGTTTTTCGATTGCCGATTCGGCAGTAGATATTTTACAAGTGGTCCAAGACAAGAATGGGACGGTTCAGGACATTCTAGTGGACGCTCATCCGGTGTGGGCCTGAAATGAAACTTTTTCCTAGGCCCACAAGAAAGCGACTGCTTGTGAATTGGCTCTTAGGAGGAATGCCTTAAATTTATGCAAGTCCTGTAGAGAATATTATTTCACCACATCAAATGTTAGATATATTTGTAATAGTAGTCACTGTTGACGGTTGGTATTGTTGTGTGAGAAAATATGTGTTGATATGTCGGATGACGACCATGCTCCACGTGGCCCTAAACTTGCCACGTTAGATAGTTGTCGACGCCTAAAACTCATTTCTCCCTCCATCATCTGGTGAAAAGGCCAATCGTATGAGACGATTCATGAGACCCTACATACAGTCAAGGCATGCATGATTTGTTCGCAGCAGGAGCGGTACCGTGATGGGGTCGACCGAGACAGAGGCCGCGCCCTGTGAAGTATAGTGTAGGCGCAGAGGGCAAAACGCATGAGTATGGGTCCACATCCCAAAAAAGACCTCTGAGGTGACAAGGGAGAAATTCCTAGGTTACGTATGGGTTTGGAGAAGGTCAGTAGCACAGAAAATGATTATCTGCCCATAAACCGCATAGAACGGACCAATGGAAATCACAGAGGATCCGCATAGCCACAATAATGGACAAAGTAGGTGAGTGAACAGTCCAAAAGGTGCTGAGAGGCTACGGTCTAAGCAGGTAGGATAATAGGCTACTTGAGAAAAACTATCAGAAAATCCCCTGAGACGGTCCGACTCAAAGATACCTATATGTAATTTGTAGGCTATAAAAGGGGCAAAGCCCCAGAGTGAAAGAGAGAGTCTTTTTGTAACCTTTGAAGAACAAAGAAAAATAAAATAAGCAGTGGATGTAGCTCATTTTTGATATAGTAAACCATTATAAACCCGCTTGTCTTTCTACTTTCATTTTCAACAACAAATCGATACATCTTTCAATATACCTAAAAAATGAACACAATCAGTTGCATAAATCCGAGAATATAACTAGTTTTGGCCGGTAACCTAACGGACTACCGAGAGGTAATCTGACGTAATCTTGTTGATAAAATTCCACTGTCAACATGTATTTTATTGTAATATTTAAAGGTATATGTTGTGATCACTAAACATTTTGATAACTGGCCTATGACTATCGATATCCTACTGTGATACATTGCAATTTCCAGTTGAAGATAGGAATATCTTCCCTTGATGCTTTATGGTTGCCGGTTGAAAGCTATTATTATCTTACTTGTGATTCCAATATTTTGACGATCAACAATCGCCTACCTACCAGAAGATTTAAAATATATATATATATATATATATATATATATCTCACATGAAATAAAATAAGAATAACTATAAAAATCACAAAAACAAAATTGGAGGCCGTCGACGTAAGAGATCATTTTGCTAGGACGACGATGGCAGGGGCATAAAATCGAGATACCGACTCATGCCTTTGTCTTTGAGAAAAATGGTTGGCACGGCTTTAGCGACAATTATAGCCAACGTAGAATGCGTTTGCGAAGTATGTTGGATGTTTCCCAAGCTTTGTTGTGCAAGATGTGAGAATGTAGCTTAGATTTCCCTCTAAATTTAGAGGTGAAAGGACGGATTTATATAGAGGCCATGTCCCCACTGAAATAAAATTCTGAAGTCGTTACTGGAGGTGATAATTTTACAAAAATCAAAGGATATTGGGCCTAACTCAACTTAACAAAACCGGCTTGCTAGGGGATGATTGCCCTCACCTTATTAAGTGGATCATGCCAATATAATGTGGGATTCTAATACGCCCCCTCACGCACAGCGTGGACCATGCCAAACCGCTGTGAATAAGTCGATATTGGGGGACCTAACATTGCAAAACTGGGCCTGCTCCGATACTATTTTATAGAAATCAAAGGATATTGGGCCTAACTCAACCTAACAAAATCGGCTTGTTAGGGGAGGATTGCCATCACCTTATTAAGGGGATCATGCCAATATCTCCAGCCAATGTGGGATTCTAATAGACAATTCAGATCATGACACAATATGATTAATAAACGAGTCACCGTATATGAGTTTGAATCATAATTAGATTAACAAAATTAACACAATTAATAAATAGGTCTGGTTCGGTTTGACCTTTCTAGTGAGTTACTCAAATTAAACGATAAATTATATATGATATTATAAAAAGATTTATATTATATATTGAGTATAAAGAATATGAACTATATTAAACTGTATGATCGTGTTAAATAAGTCGCACTTATACTAATCATTAAATTTATATATCAAGTTAAATGGGTAATATGCAGTTAACATGTTTAATAAACAGAATAGACAGAAAGTCAGATACTGCTCAGCTTGGAAGGGATCTATCTCCTTTATGCTAAGATCTCCAACATGGAGATTTATCTCCTCCGCAATAAGATCTCCAATAGAGATATTGCGTAGAGATTTGAGATCTCTTCATGCGCTAACTTCCCACGAACAGATGTCATTCAGACAAGGGTAGAGGGAGCAAGTCAGCGATAGCGACGACAAGATGGGTTAGCGCGACAAATTGAAGTAAGAGAGAGAAAAAAAGGAAAAAGAAAAAGACAGATAGGATGGATAGAGAAATAGAGCCCAAAAAAAAACTAATCAGTTGTATTGTAGTTATTTTGATTCACACAGTCTCTCTCGCTATAGATATGTACTAGTTGGAATTGAACATTATAACGTATTTAAGTAGAGTAGATTTAAAGAAAAAATTAATAAGATAAAGTTAGACAATAAAATATTTATAAAATACATTTGAAAAAAATAATATTTGATAAAAGAAGAGAAAAGAGATTTAAAGATAGGAATACATTTGAGAAAAATAAATTAAGAAAGATGTATGAGAAAGAAGTTAGATTAAGGACATATTTAAAAGAAAATACTCTAGCGGGCAAAATATTTACAAGGTCACTACTGTTGTAGTAATGTTAGAGGAGTATATAAAAAAATATTTAGGTGGCACCAACATCGTCACAATGAGATAGATTTTAAAAAATAGTTTAATGAAGTGTTTTTAAAACTATATAAGATGTTAGGGGGAAAAAAGAAATGAAAGAAAATAAGAAGGGAGAATTAAAAATGAAAAATAAAAGAGAGGAAGGACTCAAAGAGAAAATGGAAAAGTAAGGAGGGATCAAAAAAGAAATAAAAGATGAAGGAGGGATTAAAAAAACCACTTTTGAGCAAAATGAGTCGTTGTGGTCTAAAGCGTTGTACAAGTATCAGTGTTTTACACTTCTATTCGTTAGGAGAAAAATTGTTTAAGTGAGGTTTTCTCGAAAATATTTTAATGAGCAACAAAAAAAAATATTTTGAGAATCACTTTTGATATAGTAATATTTTGAAGGACTAAAAAAATTGATAAGTAAGGACACATTATGAAAAAAAAAAATGCACTATGAGCAAATTAGAAAAATGATATCTATGAAAAGATAGTGGTTAAGAAGGCTACGAAAGAAATTTAAGTATGGCCATATTTGTAGAATTTTATTTTGGTGGGACAATTAGAAAAAATTTGTGAGAATAACTTTTAGTATAACAATATTTTAGAGGACTACCGAAGAGAAAAATAATGCACTGTGAGTAAATTAGAAAAATGATACCTATGAAAAGATAGTGGTCAAGAAGGGTATGAAAGAAATTTAAGTAGGGCCATATTTGTAGAATTTTATTTTGGTGGGACAATTAGAAAAAATTTGTGAGAATAACTTTTAGTATAACAATATTTTAGAGGACTACCGAAGAGAAGTATCTAAGTATGGTAACATTGAAAAAAAATAATAATCGAAATAAGTGAAAGAAAAAAAGTTAAAAAGAAGTGCAAGAACGAAAAATATAAATTTTAGGGAAGAAAATAAAAGAAATAACAGAATACGGAAAAAAGTTAAAAAAAAAAAAAACCATAAAAGCGTCCGTTTTGATTATTACTGTATCCGTGCTACAGTCCCCTTTTCGAAACTTATAGATATGTATAGATGTATGGATATATGAAAAAACATCATAAGAAATTCCACAAGTTTCTTTATCCATGGCATAAATTATCTACCACAAAAAACCATGGCATCCCCCTAATTTTCTATTGTGATTGTGAATGCTTTGATTGCTTCAATATGCAAAAAGCAAAAAAACCAGAAATACCACATTACCACTAAAGATGTTAATAAAATATTTATTTATATCACTTTATTTAAAAATAAATAATTATTATTTAACTAATAAAAAAATAAAAAACATAATGATAGTTATTTAAAATTGCACGGATATTATGTAAAACTATGGTAAACTATGTAATTTTCTTCTGCAAGAAGCATTCTATACGTTTAGTTAAGAATAGTTGGGCCTCTGTATACCCAATTGCTATACAGACGAAACTTACATGAGTTTAAGGCCTCGTTCACTTCACCGATTCGAGTTTTTAGTTTTAGGTTTCTACAGTAAAAAGCTCTCAGAAAATGTCACATCAAAATTTTCTGCTACAGTAAAAAGCTCTCAGAAAATGTCACATCTCAGCTCGAATCGAAAACTCGAATCCGCGAAGTGAACGAGGCCTAAGAAATTCATCCTCTCAAAAGTACATGCAATGTTATTAACAACATTCAACTTCTAACTATCGAAAAAAAAAAACATTCAACTTCAACCAAGAACAAGAGAAAAGGGTAATCGATACAAACGTTTAAATACAAACAAATTAATAAAATTTTAAAACTGATTTTGCTTATTTTAAAAAAAATAATAATAATAAACTAAGAATAATACTAGCAATATCAATTTAAATTTTAATTCTTTATGTATCAATTAATGTGACATATAAATTGTCATTTTTATATTAATTAATATTTAAAACATTAACATGAATTAGTGATAATAAATTAAGGGGATGTTTGGTTTGAGGATTCAAACCATGATTTGAATTATGGTTCGCTACAATGTTTTCTGATACAAACGTACACGGTTTGTATTGAATATTGCACTCTTTAAGTCAGTGCCAAACTCCTACAGAAAGGTTCCCACAAATTACATGATGATTTCCCATAAGAACACTGGTTCCCTTTATACTCGATTCCCATTTCCCTAGAATACCACTCTAACAGATTATTGAATTAAGAGACAACAATAACAATTTGCTAACGAACCCAGCTGAGGCCAATCCTTCCCCCGACCCTGGTGCTCTGCACTTTTCAACGGTTTTTCCCCATCTCGAAATCCTCAAACCAGCTTGGCCTCTTGCGCGTCCTTCTCTCACGCGTTGCGCCCTTCTCTTCTTCTTGAGTTTTCTGGAACTTTCCTTCTGATCCAGCATGCCGAGCTTCAACTGGAGAAGGGTTATCTTAGGCCTGGGCCTGAGATGTTTCAGCAGCCCAAGAGTCTTCTGGGGCCTGAGACCCAACCCATTTATTTATCCTCTTCTGAATCCAATCTTCCTCTAAGTTCAAAACTTCCCACGTATCACTTCCCACCCCATCAACTTTGACCTTGTCCTCAAGGTCAGGCAAGTCATAGAGCCGACTGAAAGGCTCCAGCTCCTCCTAGGTGGCATCCTCCTGGAGACTGTGCGACCACTAGACTAATACCTGCTTGATGGATCTTCCATGCTGCTGTACGTCACGAGCTGCCACGATGGCCGTGGGATAAATCAGGGGCCTGTTGGCATGGCTCTGCTCTGGTATGGGAAAGGAAACTGTGGATCCATCGCTCCTGAACTCCTTTAACAGAGAGACATGAAAGATATGGTGAATTTTGCTTTCCGGCGTAATGCTAAAGTGTAAGCCACCGGTCCAGCCTTAGCAATGATTTTGAATAGACCGAAATATCGTCTGCTCAACTTCGAGTTTAAACGCCGAGCCACTGTTGTCTGACGATAGGGCTGGAGTTTAACCAAGACAAGGTCCCCAAGGTTGAATTGCTTCTCCTGCCTTTTCTTATTGGTGAGCTGCTACATCCTATTGTGAGCATGGTGCAAATTGACCTTCAAACGGTGAAGGATGTCGTCCCAGGTACGTAGGTAATCGTCCATGGCCTGAACGGTTGAGGATCCCCTAGTGTATGTTGGAATAGTAGGAGGTCGTCTTTCCGTACACGGCCTGGAATGGTGACATCCTAATGGTTGTTTGGTGACTTGTGTTGTAATGATACTCTGCCCACCCCAAGAAGGTGGATCACTGCTTCGGGTTGTCGGCAGCGAAGGCGCGCAGGCATTGTTCCAGATATCGGTTCAAGACTTCAGTTTGCCCGTCCGTTTGAGGATGGTAGGCTGAGCTCATCTTCAACCGGGTGCCCATCAGCTCAAATAACTTGGACCAAAATTTGCTTGTGAAGATTGGGTCCCTGTCTGAAACCAGCGTCCGCGACACTCCATATAACTTAATCACCATTCTAGTAAAGAGCTCGGCGACCTTGGAAGCTGTATAGTTGGAGGCCAGTGCTCCAAAGTGAGCGTATTTCGTTAGTCTATCAACAACCACGAAAACGGAAGTGTTCCCTTTCGAGATTGGCAGCCCAACAATGAAGTCCATCACTAGGTCTTCCCATACTCTGTCGAGCATCTTCAACGGTTGTAGGAGTCCATAGAAGGCTGAAGTGGAATATTTCACAGTTTGACAGATGACGTACTTCCCCACATAATCTTTGACATCCTTTCGCATGCCCGGCCAGTAAAAATTAGCGCTGAGTCGGATGTATGTCCGTTTAATGCCCGCCTACCGGCGTATCATGATACTCCTTCAGCATATGCTGCTTAACCTTGGACTCCATGTATTGAATATTGCACTCTTTGAGTCAGTGCCAAACTCCTACAGAAAGGTTCCCACAAATTACATGATGATTTCCCATAAGAACACTGGTTCCCTTTATACTCGATTCCCATTTCCCCAGAATACCACTCTAACAGATTATTGAATTAAGAGACAACAATAACAATTTGCTAAAGAACCCAGCTGAGGCCAATCCTTCCCCTGACCCTGGTGCTCCGCACTTCTCAACGGTTTTTCCCCATCTCGAAATCCTCAAACCAGCTTGGCCTCTTGCGCATCCTTCTCTCACGCGTTGCGCCCTCCTCTTCTTCTTGAGTTTTCTGGAACTTTCCTTCTGATCCAGCATGCCAAGCTTCAGCTGGAAAAGGGTTATCTTGGGTCTGGGCCTGAGATGTTTCAGCAGCCCAAGAGGCTTCTGGGGCCTGAGACCCAACTCATTTGTTTATCCTCTTCTGAATCTAATCTTCCTCCAAGTTCAAAACTTCCCACGTATCATTTTCTCTCACAAAAAATACACGTAAATCAAAAATGATTCTAATCCATGAACCAAACGTCTTTTAAGTCTATTAATAAAAAAATATACAACCTACGTATCATCTCAGTTAACACATAACAATTGAAATTTGAGTTGGTATTTCTAATATTACATAAACTAAACAACAACAGCAGCGAGTCAAGGACATTGACACGTGTGTAAATTAGACTTTTCATCACTTTTAAGTTTTAACATATAGTTATTATTTTTTTGTACTATTAAAGTGGTGTTTTTGGAGTCTTATTTAGGACCTAATTCAGAAAAGCAAAAAATTTTCTATTTCCAATTAGTTAGAAAAAAAAAATTAGATAGGCGAAATGACAAACAAGATGTAGAAATGTCCAAACCGATAAGAGTGTTTTCGTTCATAAAGAAAACTTGCGCACTTCTAATTAGTACAAGACATAAAACTATTATACTAACAACTTGTTTCAAAATAATTTTATTTTTTATATAAAAATAAAAATAAAAATATTTTTAATTTTGAAGAGAAATTATTTTTAAAAATATGTATTATAATTTTATTAAGAGATTATTTTTAATATAAAAAACTTATTAATATTTATCTATACTTAAAAAAAATAAAAATAAAAAATAAAAAACATTAAAAATTATTTTTTATTTTACACTAAATTAAAATATCATTTTTATTTTTATTTTTTATCTTTAATTATACTAAAGGTTATTTTAAAATCGTTTTTTATTTTTTTTTGTCAAAAAACGTAAAAAAATAAAAAAATTCCAAACACAGCAAACATCACTGTCGGGCTATCTGAACCATCAGTACTCAGTAGACGGTCGGCGTACGTCTCTCTTTAGTCTCTCCTAGTTCTTTCCGCTCCAAACGACACTCAAGAAAATGGACCGCCCAAAGAACAGCCCAACCGTCTCCTGCCACGTGATGGCGGTGCCGTTCCCCGGCCGAGGCCACATCAACCCCATGATGTGCCTCTGCGAATTTCTCGCTCTGCGAAGGCAGGATTTGCTCGTCACCTTCGTCGTCACCGAGGAATGGTTCGGGTTCATCGGGTCGGATCCCAAACCCGACAACATCCGCTTCGCGAAGATTCCGAACGTGATCCCCTCCGAGAGCGGCCGTGGCGCCGACCAGCCGGCCTTCTACGAGGCAGTTCTGAGGAACATGAGGGCTCCGCTCGAGGATCTCCTCGACCGGCTCGACACGCCGGCGAACGCCATTGTCGCCGATACTTACTTGGTTTGGTCGGCGGACGTCGGGACTTGGAGGAATATTCCGGTGGCATCGCTATGGACGTCGTCGGCGACGGTGTACTCGGTGTTCCGTCACTTTGATCTCCTCGTTCGGAACCGGCATTTCCCGGTTGACCTTAAGGGTTGGTACTAGTAATTAAAGTCGGTGAATATTGAATTCCACGTGTATTGTTTGTCTTTTTCTTATATGTTTTGTCGAGTTACTTTTTAGCTTTATCGGAATTTTGTTGGGTTTAAGATGATGCAATTCCTTTGTTTGTTTTTACTTCCTTTTTTTGTTTGGAAAAGTGGCCGGTAATTTTTTTTTTTTTTTTGGTAGATATTGGCCGGCAATTTTCCTTTGTTATTTTTTTTTTTTGGAAAATGGCCAGCAATTTTAAGCCATGTATGATATTGAAGACCCGAAACCCCCGGTGACCAAATGAAAAGTTTTCTTTTACTTGTTGATGTCGTTTTCAATGTGGTAGTTCGCTTTTATGTGCTTCTAAACTATTGTTGTCGTTAACAAACTTTATGTCGTTTTGAATTTTATTGTCGTTTTTAATTTTTGAATAATCTCTCTTTTTGTCGTCTTTGTTATGTAGTTGTTTTTGCTTTTCTTTGTCGTTTCTAAGGTGGTTGTCGTTTTTCACGCTGTAGTTGTTTTTAATATTCCTTGTCGTTTTTTAGCTCCTAGGCGTTTCCAATTTTTTTGTTTGCTCGCGTGCTCCGCTCTCATGTTTTGAATTTCGTTGTTGTTTCTTCCTATACATGTCGTTTATATTATTATTGTTTCATTTTTTTGGCCTTGTCCTCTTCTTTACTTTGTCGTTTCTTCACGAAAACAACAATATCATTGTTGCTTTCTGTCGTTTCAAGCTTTCTTTTTCTTTTCTCTGACTTTTGGAAATTTTCAGTCGTTTCTCATATTATGGTGACTACGTCTCATCTTTAATTTTTTTTTTATCGCTTTTTGAAATAGTAATTATCCAATGCATTTCTCCATTTCAATATTTTGTTGTCGTTCCGCATGTACTAATTTTGCAATCGTCGTTTTCACGCTTTTCAGGCTCTCGGATTTTATAAGACTTCCATTAATCTCTTTCTAATTCTCTTCAACAATTATTCAATACCACATGGCACCAATTTCTTTATCCATAAATGTATAATCTTCATATATACGCAATTCATGACATGCAGCCATGGGAAACGAGCTTGTGGACTACATCCCAGGACTCCCTCCAACGCGCATAGCAGACCTCCCAACTTGCCTGTACGGCAAAGGCAATCAGATACTCAACAAAGCCCTTGAATCGATTTCCACAACGGAGACCAAAGCTCAATATCTCCTCTTAGCTTCTCCCTACCAGCTAGAACAACAAGTCATCGATGCCTTAACCACAAAACTAAGCCCCTTCCCTGTTTACCACATTGGCCCCAACATCCCATACTACAAACTCGACTCACCAAATTACTCCTCTAGAAATACTTCTCATGCTGACCATTTAGAGTGGCTTGATAAGCAACCTAGAGGCTCCGTCTTGTACGCCTCGCAGGGAAGCCTCTTCTCGACGTCAAAAGCGCAGATGGAGGAGATCGCCTCGGGGCTAAGGGACAGCAGGGTCCGGTACTTCTGGGTGGGAAGAGAGGAGCATTCTCGTTTGAGAGAGAATTGTGGTGGCGGGAATGGAATGGTGGTTCCTTGGTGTGACCAGTTGAGGGTGTTGTGCCATCCTTCCATAGGCGGGTTTTGGTCACACTGCGGGTGGAACTCGACGTCGGAGGCTGCTTTTGCCGGGGTTCCGATGCTGAATTTCCCCATCTATTGGGACCAGGTGACCAACAGCAAGATGGTGGTTGAGGATTGGAAGATGGGGTGGAAGGTGAAGAGAGGATTCGGAGATGAGGAGGTTTTGGTGGGGAGACAGGAGATTGCGGGGATTGTGAAGAGGTTTATGGATGTGGAGAAAGAAGAGGAGGTGAGGGATATGAGGAGGAGAGCTTGTGAATTGAGGGATACTTGCCGGCGAGCGGTTGGCAAAGGAGGTTCTTCTGATGCACATATTGAGGCCTTTCTGAATGATTTATATCAGAATGCGAATAAACCTTGAGTATATTGGATGACCGTAGAGGAAAATTTCTTCTTCCATATGTATGTTGCCATATAACCATGCAGAAGAATCGTGTACTAGAATAAGTAAGAAGAAATGGAAAGGACGTGCGAGTAACAGATCATCTATGTATGTTACAATATATATGCACTAAATTTCTTCACATTGTCATTTTCTTTTTTCTAGTTTTCAATATATATGATCAACCTCTCTATTCTTTTTTCTTTTTTGGAAATATATTGCTTTCTTCTTTCTGGTGCAGAGTAGTCAGTAGAAACTCCTCTAGATCTAATGTGATCACCGCATAATTAACTCCACCATAACCTTTAATACTTTATATGTTATTAGTTGCTACCGATATACAAAGCTGGTCTTTCGTCAAAGATATTAAATGAGCAGTTTGGTTATGCGCATTTAATGTGCAAGTATTGTACTATAGTAGGCTTTGGCGCAACAGAGTTTTAGTAACGGGTCACGCTCAAATATTAAATCACTTATTAATTCTTAACGATTACACTCCAATCGGATTTATATAAATAAAAACTCTTTTGAATTTGTTGCCACCATGTAGAATCAACTAGATGGCCTGATTCAGTAAGCATCATTTGTCTTTAAAATTGTAAGACGAAATCTATTCATCTGGCTGGTCTCTCTCCCGAAAGCTGCAGAACGATGAATGGTTGAACACCCTTCAACACTGTATACACCTTCTCCTAAAGATAACTATTTCTTTTCACAAAGAATGATAATTTGTTGAAATCCCTTCAACACTTGGAAGGTTATTAATTGAAACTTCCAACACTTGAGAAGGTTATTAATTCAAACTTTTCAAAACATTATGCGTGAAAACGGAAGCCCACAGGATGAATGGCTTTGAGACCAAATTATCTCTTTCTGTCTAATCCACGATTTCAAGTCAAACTTGAATAGAAGGCATTATTTATCTCAAATGCTCTATATCAACACGTTTTACCTCCTTTGAAAAACGCCAAAAGATAAACTTATAGATAAAGTTTAATAACTTACCACCTTTGAAATTCAAATCCGAATCAAACTTCATTCATCAATATAGCGTGGATATATTAGATTCTCAAATCTGCTTCCAAAAATTGGTTCACGTTTTCAACTGGATACCAGGTTTATCTTCAACAACCTGAATAATATCTTGACAATTCAAACTTCAAAAGCTCATATAATCTGCCGCTGCACCTTTTTAAAATTTTTCAACCAGATTTTATCTCGCTATGTACTCTTGAATTTCAAACTCTTCCACACGGCTTAATCTGCAACCAACGAAATCTTCAACCTGTATTCCATGAACTTTTTTTGTTGTTTTGAATTCACCCACTTGCCACAAATTGACAACAAAATAAACGTCCTAATAATACATAAAAGAATTAAAGAGTGTGTTTCTTTTTTGGCTGTGTCAACCTCTAATTTATTCCTTCATGTTTAGGGTTTTTTTTTTTTTTTTTTTTCCCCTTTTTCTTCACGTTTCTTGTTTTTTTTTTTTTTTTTTTTACTTAGAACTCTATACAAATTATTTTTTTTTTTTTTTTTTTAAAATTTTTTTCCTCTTTTCTTTTTGCCTATTGCATGCTATTGTCCTTTTTTTTTTTTTAGTTTTTTCCTCAATATTCTTTCATAATTTATTTTTTTTACAATATCTCTTTTTTGAAATACTTTCTTTTTTTCACTTTCTTTTTATGAAAACAATTATTTTCAAATATCTCCTCACTTAAGATTTTTTTGGTCAAAACTCTTATTTAACTTTGATTCTTTTTTTATGTGATTTTTTGAAATTTTTTTCCTCTTGTTGCAATTAATGGACTTAGTTTCTAAAGGGCTGTTTAGTTCGTTGATTTGAGTTTTTAATTCGAGTTGAGATGTGACTTTATGTGAAAGCTTTTTACTGCAGCAAAAAAGTTAGATATGACTGTTTTTGAGAGCTTTTTACTGCAGTAAAACTCAAATTCTAAACTCGAATCGGCGAAATGAACGCTTAAAAAAGTTACGTGATTTGATGTAGGATATAACTCATAAAGTTATTCTTTACGTGCATAACACGTTCCTCAACTAATAGATAGTAGAAGAGAGAGCCGCCTATTAATATTAGATGCACTCTAATTTTATACTACAAATACGTAGTAATAAAGATAGTACTGATTTTAATATGAAAGTTATTTCTACTTTCAATCTCTGTAAAAGATTATAAGAAATAAAATATCACACACCTTTCAGACTCTTCGTATGGTTTTCTCTTTAACATCTAATATAAGTAAAATTAGGGCAATCGAAAGTACTTGTGTAAAATCCCCAACACCCTCAAAAGAGGAGTTTTCACCCCAATTCTTATAAGATCAATCGGCATACTAACTCTCACAAAAAATAATTAAGCTTCACACACTCAACACTACTCTAAATTTTAGTCCAACTTAATTCCAAACTTTCTAAGATTGTATTTCTATACTTTGACTATTCTCATAAAAATAAAAATAAATGCTTATTTCTACTCAAAATAATCCTATTTATCCCGATAAGATTAAATTATAAGTCTCTCATTAAAAAAAAAAAAAAAAAAAAAAAAAAGCCACATAAGTGGGTCTCACGTAGATCCTACAAATGGAATCCACTCTCTATGAGAGAGTGGGGATATACCGCCGTCGACTTACAACATTTTTCGTCAACTTATTCCAGCATGCTCCCAAACTTTAAAGTGGGATAAGTGATGTAATTTGGAGGTCCTACTTACAAAAAAAAGTCATCCTAAAAATTGTCCTTATGTCTACTTTTTCATTAAACTAGTCAAGCACGTTGTCTCTGTATATATTCTATTGATATACTTGAGAAATCCCCCAACCCGTCACACTCCCCCGAAAATGGAGCCACCGGCCACCAATCGCTGCCACGTTGTGGCGGTACCCTACCCCGGGAGAGGGCACATCAACCCAATGATGAACATCTGCGAGCAGATTGCTTCCCGGAAGCCAAACAACATCCTCATCACCTTCGTCGTCACCGAAGAGTGGCTCGGCCTGATCGGGCCACGGGATCCGACAATGCCCGACAACATCCGCTTCGCCACAATCCCCAACGTCGTACCCTCCGAACACGATCGCGCAAAGGACTTGCCGGCGTTCGTGGAAGCTGTCTTTACGAAGATGGAAGCTCCCTTTGAGGAGCTCCTCGACCGCGTGGAGATTCCGGTGATTGCCATCGTAGCGGATAGCAACCTCCTTTGGGCCTATGATGTCGGAAACCGAAGGAATATTCCGGTGGCTTCACTTTGGCCTATGTCTACGTCTGTATTCTCGGTGATCTATCATTTTGAGCTGCTCAAACAAAACGGTCATTTCCCTGTCGATCTCTCAGGTACTTCCATATATACGCATCATGGGTTAGTTATGAGATTAATAATCTATATATAAGAAAGCGGAATCCGGTTTCCTGTTCACGCCGCTTTGCATGCTTTGATCTAAAGGTGAACTTTTTTTTTTCTCTCCTTTTGTGGTGGTCCTCTAAAGTTTATTTATTTGGTGGTTTTTTTTTTTCTCTTAAAACTTTATTTTTTTTTCTCTCAAAAATTTTGTATCTTTTTCGCTTTGGTCTTATATTTCTTTATTTTGGTTCATTTTTTTACCCTAAAATTTTATTTTTTTATTTTGGTCATTTTTGTTCTAAAACTCATTTATTTCTTCATTCTAATTCTTTTTTACCCCTTTTTATTTTTCTAAAACTTTTTCTTTTCATTTTTCTCTTTTTGAGATTTTATATTCAAATTTTATGTGCTTAATAACACGGTAATAATAACACTTGTGGCACGCATTTTTCAACCAAAACACTGACATTTTAGTTGAAAACATGAACAGTAATGAATAGTTTTTTTTTTTTTTTTTTTTTTCTCCCCCTGGTTTTTTTTTTTTTTTTTTTTTTGCTCCCCATGGTTTTTTTTTTTTTTTCCTTTTAGCTCCTTTTACTTTTTTCTCCAAAAAAAATTATATTTTTCTACTTAGATATTCTTTCCGGTGTTATCCTAAAACTTATTTATTCTAGTAGCCTTTTTTTATCTTTTTTATTTTCCCCTAAAACTTTATTTTTTTTAATTTTTCCCCATAACTTTATTTCTTATCCGTTTTGGTCTTATATTTCTTTATTTTGATCATTTTTTTTGACTTTATTGTAAAAATTTGCCCTGAAATTAATTTATTTTTTCATTTTAGTTGTTTTTTTGTCCCCTTTTTTCTTCTGAAATTTTAATTTTTTCTTTTTTGAGATTTATATTTAAATTTTATATGTTTAATAATATGATAATTAAAATTTAATATCTAGAGCATCGCACGTGGAATTACACCAGTAATAAAAGAAAAGGAAAAACATGACTCTAAAAGTCTGTAACGTGGTAACTTAATCACAATATTGTTATATTGTGAAGTAATTGCATAACCATATTTATTATTATTTACTATTTAGCTTTATGAGGGAAACAATATTCTTCTTATCGTTTGAATTTTTGTCTGCCATGTCTCGTAATTGACGGGGAAAAGTTGCCCATCGTGATAGATCATGTACATGATTACGTGTGAGCTTGCGTCACAATGTTGAATTGATTGTCACCTCAGTTTGAACATTTTTAACCCCATAATCTGCTAGGAGCTTGAAATAGATAACGTATTAGTGTCAAATTTAACATCCGTGTAGAACAAAAAAAAAAAAAAAAGTAACTCAATAATACAAACGAATATGTTAGTATTTAGTTACTTTTTTTTATATATTATATAAAAAGGAGGGAAAAATACAACCACTTATAATTAGAGTGGAGAGATTTACTACCAATTGAGTTGTCCTCATTTATCTATATTTAATTACTATTGGTTGATTAATTGATATTAATATTAAATTGTGCTTTTCAAATTCTAAAGTTTAATATTTATGACAAAAAAGAAATATAGCATTTAAAATAGTATTTTTTGCATTAAAATATAAAATAGAATAATATATTAAATATCTTATTTTTTACATATTAGAATGCAAAATAGAATAACATATCAAATATATTACTTTTGCACTTTTTAAGTTAAATATAATTAACATTGATATTTAAATGTAGATGATTTTGAAATATTACTTGTTAATATATTTTTAGAAATGGTATTAAATAGTATTTTAACGAAACTAAATTAAGTTAATAGCATATGTTAAAATATTTGAAGTAAATAGGAATGAAAAAATTTACCACGTAAATCGTTTATTCACAATAAGTAAAGGGATTTTTTATCACGTAAACTTTTATTTACTGCAATTTATTTTAAATTGTTTTAAAATATGTTATTTACTTTAATTATTTACTATAAATCTGCTATTTAATTCACCCATATATTTGTATACAGCGTCCATGTCAATTGTTTCACATTCAATGACTTAATGTGTTATTAGTTCGAATTAGTTTATAGAATTAACTATCAATGGAGCTGTCCTTACTAATTTAAATTAATTGCATTTCCCTTTTTAACTAATAGAATAGAACTGTTGAATATATATTAATATTATTTTATATGACATATTTGTTTTTTTATTTGTGTATTCAACTGGATTAACGTTAAAGAGCGAGGGCACGAAGTTGTAGATTACATCCCTGGAATTTCCACAATTCGTCTGGCGGATCTTCCAGGAGGACTTTTAAGCACAGACAACACTCGTCAAAATATTTTGCAAAAAATATTGGAAGTTGCTTCGAGGGCGTCCAAAGCACAGTGCCTGCTGTTCAGTTCAGTGTATGAGCTTGAATCCCAAGTCTCAGATGCTTTGAAGGCCAAATTTCCCTTCCCTCCTGTATACACTATTGGACCCAGCATTCCTTACTTAAAACTTGAAGCTTCGAAGGCCAAATTTCCCTTCCCTGCTGTATACACTATCGGACCTAGCATTCCTTACTTAAAACTTGAAGCTTCTTCACCTACTATCACTAATAATGGTCTTGACTATCTCAAGTGGCTAGATTCTCAACCCAAAAAATCTGTCTTGTACGTCTCATTTGGGAGTTTTCTTTCGATTTCAAGTGCCCAAATGGATGAAATTGTGGCTGGGATAAAGAATAGTGGCACGAGGTACTTGTGGGTTGCACGTGGTGATGCCTCAAAGATCAAAGATGGTAATGGCGGAATTTTGGATTTGTGGTGCCTTGGTGTGACCAATTGAGAGTGTTGTGCCATCCTTCTATAGGCGGGTTTTGGTCACATTGTGGATGGAATTCTACTTCGGAAGCCATTTTTAGTGGTGTTCCGATCCTGACTTTTCCTATTATTTGGGACCAAGTTTCGAACAGTAAGCAAATTGTGGAGGATTGGAAAATTGGGTACAAGGTAAAGAAAGGTATTAGTAGGGATGAGGATTTGGTGACAAGGGTTGAAATTGCTGAGATTGTTAAGAGATTTATGGATCTGGAAAATAGAGAAGGGAAATTGATGAGAGAAAGAGTAAAGAAACTTCAAGAAGTCTGTCGCCGGGCAATTGAAAAAGGCGGTTCATCTGATGCCAACCTTGATGCTTTTATCATGGATATTTCACATGGCAATTAATGGCCGTTAAGCTAAGCTACATAAGTTTTTTTTATTTTTTATTTTTATTTTTATTTTTTTTTATAAGTAATGTTTCAAGTCATCGAACATAAATTTTCCTTTATGCTACCTATTACTCTTTTTTCATTTTCTCTTTGGATTTTTTTGACAACTGACATATTAATGAGCTACATGCTAAAACCAGTTCTTATGATACACAAATTGAGGTATTTCTATATGACATATAGAATACGAAGAACCCTTGAGTAGAACTTGGTGCTATTGGCCTCTCAATTTTTGTGGATAGGATTATGCTATTGATTTTATACTTTTCATTAAAGAGTCACGTGTGTCTGTTTTGAGAGTTCGGTGCACATTGACCCTATTTGAGCGTTTAATTTCAATCTTTTAGTAGAATCAATTGCCTATTAAGATTCTAGTTTCTTATAATTTTAAGGCTACCATAAATTAGTAATGATGTTAGTATTTCTTTGATTCGGAATATATTCTCCTAAAAAAAATCCCCCTACACTCAGCAAACATATCCTCAAGAATTTATTTTCTATTTTGTAGGTTTAATTGGATTGTTATATATTAAATTAAATGTCACTTTAGAAATGTCATTAAAGAAATTAAGATATGAAATAAAGGGTGAATTTGCACGACTAGCATTGTCATTAAAGAAATTTAACGTCACTTGAGTTCAAGGATATTTAAGGCATATTTGGTAAATAGGTTCAAACTTGATTCAGTGCAAAGGGATCTAATTTTTATGGCGCATGTGAATATCTTAAAGTCAAATAAGGTAAATTTTCTAGTTTTTATAAGGTATTTCATATGTCGGATTTGGATGAAATATATGTGCTTTTTGGGTGGAAACAGACAAAACTCGTAACTTTGCCAGGATGTACGACGTTCTTTGGGCAAATTCCATCGTTTAGGCTTTTAAAATGTCATTTTTACCAGTTTTAGTAATTTTAAAATTTTTTAATAAGTTGACCTAAGAAATTCGGATTACAGTTCTGATCATGTTTCCTTTTTCCTTGTGTCTAGTTGCAATTCTTGTTTCCAGTTAAAAATTTTCCTTTTTTTTTTATAGAAAATTTCATATTTTTATGAATTTTTAATTATAGGATAGGCTTGTTTCCAGTGTATGGTTTGCCTATATATATATTTAAACGCCATCTTGTTGAAATTTCAAGTTTTCTCTAATTTTTCTTCTAATATCAGTATAATGTGTGAATTAACGGTTTTTAAAGCAGTTTTCTTAATATTTTGTGTGAGTCAACGTGCTAACTGATTTATTCTTTACTTTTGGCATAATTTATGTTGCGGTAAAAAAAACAAAAACAAAAACAAAAACAAAAGAAAGTGAATAGTAAATTATGGGCCCTAAAAAAAGAGAGTAAATGATGTTTTGGGCTAGCCCAAATTCAGGAAGGCCCAAAAGGAGATGACAAAAGATTCACGTGCAAATTAGAAGAAGTGGAAGTTTATGGGTGGTTATCCTAAAGAAAAGCAAATAGCCAATCACATCAAAATCACATATAAAAGAACCAGTCAGAAAAAAGGGTATGGATTCTTTTAAAATATAACCACCTGTTTGGGGACAAATACACACGTTTTAATTTCACACCATGACGGAACGTAGGTATGGTTAAAAGAGAGTATTACGTGTGTGCAAGTGTGACGAAAAAAAAAGGGGTATTCTGTGTGTTAGTGTGTGCTCTGTGTCTGTGAGAGTGAAGAAAAGAGTAAAACAAGTAGAGAAAAAAAAAAAAAAAAAAAGTCTACTGACGTTACAGCAATAGCAAGGTAAAATTTTATGTATGTATATGTATATGTATTTCTCTACTAATCTCACTTTCTCCCAATTATTTAGCTATTTTGGTGCATGGATCATACAAAAGAAGAACCCTATTGGCACCTTAGAGTGTGGGGTTTTGTGGAAGAAATCCTATAGACACCCATGGGTGTGGAATTTGTTGGTGATAAAAGAAGGGGCCCTATAGACACCTACGGGTGTGGAGCTTGTTAATTGCAAGAAAAAAAAATATACATATAAGGAGTGTTGTCTTTTGAGGAAGAAGATTTCGTTTCTCTTTTCAATATTGCTATTGTTAATGACCAGGCTGTAATACCTGCCATTGTTCAAGACACAACTCTGAAACAAGACAACAATGAGGTTCCTCATGCAACATCTATAGAGCAAACTCAACAATCTCAAGAAGTGCCATTAAGGAGATCAATATGAGAAAGGAGAAGTGCAATTCCGGATGATTATATCGTCTTTCTCCAAGAACATGAAGATGGTGTAGGCTTAGAGGAAGATGATCCTATCAACTTCCAACAAGCTTTACAGAGTTCCAATGCTCAAAAGTGGATTGATGCCATGAAGGATGAGATGAAATCTATGAAAGATAATGACGTTTGGGATCTTGTCGAGTTGCCTAAAGGAACGAAACCTATAGGTTGTAAATGGATATTTAAGACCAAAAGGGATTCGAAAGGTAACATCGAAAGATATAAGGCCCGTCTAGTCGCCAAAGGATTCGCTCAAAATGAAGGCATAGACTACAAAGAGACTTTCTCTCCAGTTTCTTCGAAAGACTCTTTTAGGACAGTTATGGCACTTGTGGCTCATTTCGACTTAGAGCTACATCAGATGTTCTCAATGACGACATTGATGAGACGATTTATAATTGTTAGGAAACGTGGGTTTCCTATATTGTGGGCCATATATTTATTCTGTAATTATATTACGCTATTTAATTAATTAGGCTAATTGAGTGATCTAATTATGGAAAGCCCAAATAATCTCTTAATAGGGTATGGGCTGAATGGGTGGATACCCATATTGACCCAACTAGGTTTAATGGGAGCCTAATGGGGCTGTATATAAAGAAACTTAGGTTATGGTCCCTAATACGTCAAATCATACGCCAGTTTTCATTCTTCCCCATTTAGAGAGAAAACACCCCATTAAGGAACTAAGGAGATTTGACTGAGGAAGGTAATAACTGTCGTGCTCGTTGTCTTAGAGAATTCTACTGGAGATTCAAGGCTGCACCAATAGAGACAGATATGCTTTATTTTTGTTAAGAAAAGCATGTATATAGATAATCATATGAATTCTCGGTGATTGATTTCAATCAATATTTGTTGAATAAATTCGGAAGTATTTATTATTCATAAAATTGATTATTTGGAAAATTAGGGATTAAGAAAACTTGGTAAAGGAATTTATTTAGGAAGTTTTTTTTTTCCTCTCTCGAGTGTTTCTGGAAATTTTTTTTTTCTTTTCCCTCTTTCTTCTTCTCTTCGTCGGGTTGAAGATTGTGGTCAGCGGCAGCCTTGGCCGCCGGCGTTGAGGAATCGAGGGCGCGGTCGTTGGGCCGCGCCGATGGGCAAGCCGCGGCGGGATGAAGACCAGCGACGGCCACGACCGCCGCATAAGGAAATAATAAAAAAAAGAAAAAATTGTTGCCGGCGGCAAGCTTGCCGCCACCGGCATCTGGATTCCCAAGCGCAGTCGTTGGGCTGCGCTAGACAGTTATTGTCGCGACCTATCGGCCGCGGCATGGGAATTGGCGGTCTGGCGGCCGCCAATGGAGAAGAAGGGTCGCAATCGCGACCCTAAGGATTCACAGTTCTAGGCTTCGGCCCAGAACTGCAAAAAAATAACTGCAAAAAAAAAAAAAAAAGGGTGCACGGGCCCATTTGGGGCCCGTGACAAAAGAATGGACCACAGGCCCATATTGAGCCTGTGATTTAGTATAAGGGTCGCAGGCTATACCTGCGGCCATAAAGAATAATAATTGCCAAAATTGGCAATTATGGGTTTGTTTTAAACCCAATTTAGAGATTTTGGGTATTTTTTTAACCCATTAAGAAATTAAGTGCAAATTAATTAAGGATTCAATTGAATAAAATGAAATTTTGGTTCTTTATTTTGTTTTATTTGATTATTATTGCACTTAATTGTCTTATATTTTGAAATAATATTGTTGCCAAAGTAACCTTTGTTGTGAATGTTGATTTATTTTAAAATATAAAGATAAGTATACATATTATTTATGCGAATAATTATCGGCCCACATGAAGGTTATTATTTGGCCGAATAATGGGTATACCTGTGGTAATAAATATGTGACAATTATAAAGCTCTACATGTGAGCAATAGTCGGCCCAAAGGAAAGCTATTGTTTGACAGGATTTATTGTCAATATTTGATTACTGTGCGGAGAGTACCACAAATTTTTTTAACCCATTAAGAAATTAAGTGCAAATTAATTAAGGATTCAATTGAATAAAATGAAATTTTGGTTCTTTATTTTGTTTTATTTGATTATTATTGCACTTAATTGTCTTATATTTTGAAATAATATTGTTGCCAAAGTAACCTTTGTTGTGAATGTTGATTTATTTTAAAATATAAAGATAAGTATACATATTATTTATGCGAATAATTATCGGCCCACATGAAGGTTATTATTTGGCCGAATAATGGGTATACCTGTGGTAATAAATATGTGACAATTATAAAGCTCTACATGTGAGCAATAGTCGGCCCAAAGGAAAGCTATTGTTTGACAGGATTTATTGTCAATATTTGATTACTGTGCGGAGAGTACCACTTACAAGCTGATATTTCTGGTCCAAAGACTAAATATCAGTGTTGTACTAGGTATCTTGAAATGGGCCCACCACCTTACTTTGAGTTATTTGTTTATGTCATGTATGCATTATATGGTTTATTATGCTTATGTATGACGTGAATGTTGATTGTGAGTATATTTTATTTTTGTTCCTTATTTAGTTTCTGCTACTGCTGTGAATGTTTCTGCTCAAGTTAACGCAATCCCAATGCTGAATGGGACGAATTTTAAAGTTTGGAAAGAGAACGTGGAAATCGTTCTCAGATGTATGGACTTAGACCTTGTGCTCAAGACAAAGCACCCTACTACTACTACGAAAAATTCAAACACGAATAAAATTGAGAAGTGGGACCGCTCCAACCGCATGAGTCTAATGATCATGAAACGCTCCATTCCGGAGGCGTTTAGGGGCTCTATTACTGAGAGCACTAATGCCAAGAAGTTCCTCAAAGAACTTGAGCAATATTTTTCCAAGAATGAAAAGTCAAAAATGAGTAACCTTCTGAATAAACTCATTTTCATGAGGTATAAGGCAAAGGGGAACATAAGGGAGTACATTATGGAGATGTCTAACATCGCTGGGAAACTAAAGGCACTAAAGTTAGAGCTGTCTGAGGATTTGCTTGTGCATTTAGTTTTCATATCTTTTCCTGCACAATACAGTCAATTTAAGGTGGGCTATAACATCCAAAAGGAAAACTAGACTGTTAATGAGCTCATATCATATTGTGTGCAAGAAAAGGAAAGGCTTCAACGAGATAAGACTGAAAGTGCTCACTTGGCATCAACCTCTCAGAATAAGAACAAAAAGAGAGCTTTGGATACTACAGATGAAATACCTCAACAGAAGAAGAAACTAAAGAAGCAGGATAAGGCATTCACCTGTTACTTCTGCAAGAAGGAATGACACATGAAGAAA
>NW_010362109.1:284915-289915 GCF_000414095.1 Morus notabilis | reverse complement strand
GTTGCTGAGAGACAAAACAGAACTCTTAAAGACATGGTGAGAAGCATGATTAGTCATTCTTCCTTGCATGAATCACTTTGGGGAGAAGCACTAAAGACTGCAGTTGATATCCTTAACAGGGTTCCAAGCAAAGCAGTGGCCAAAACCCCTATGAACTGTGGACTGGAAAGAAGCCCATTATTAGGCATTTACATATTTGGGGTTGTCCAGCTGAGGCAAGGCCTTATAGGCCAAATGACCAAAAATTGGACTCAAGAACAGTCAGCTGCTACTTTGTTGGATACGCCGAATACTCTCGGGGCTTCAAGTTTTACAATCCCACTACTAGGTCCTTCTTTGAGACGGGAAATGTGAGATTCCTTGAGGATGTCGAGTTTGGGGGAGAAGATAAAGTAAGGAGTTCGTTTCTTCGTTTCTCTTCCCAATATTGTTATTGTCAATGATCAGGCTGTAATACCTACCATTGTTCAAGATGCAACTCCGGAACAAGACAACAATGAGGTTCCCCATGCAGCACCTATAGAGCAAACTCAACAACCTCAAGAAGTGCCATTAAGGAGATCCATAAGAGAAAGGAGAAGTGCGATTTCAAAGGATTATATCGTCTTTCTCCAAGAACATGAAAATGGTGTAGGCTTAGGGGAAAATGATCTTATCAACTTCCAATAAGCCTTACAGAGTTCCAATGCTCAAAAGTGGATTGATGCCATGAAGGATGAGATGAAATCTATGAAAGACAATGACGTTTGGGATCTTATCGAGTTGCCTAAAGGAACGAAACCCATCGGTTGTAAATGGATATTTAAGATCAAAAGGGATTCAAAAGGTAACATCGAAAGATATAAGGCTCGTCTAGTCGCCAAAGGATTCACTCAGAAGGAAGGCATAGACTACAAAGAGACTTTCTCTCTAGTTTCTTCGAAAGTCTCTTTTAGGACAGTTATGACACTTGTGGCTCATTTAGATTTAGAGCTACATCAGATGAATGTTAAGACAACGTTTCTCAATGGCGACATTGATGAGACGATTTATATGGTCCAGCCAGAAAACTTTGTATCTGGAGATTCAAAGTCTATGGTCTGCAAGTTAAAGAAGTCCATCTATGGTCTCAAATAGGCTTCTCGTCAATAGTATCACAAATTTCATCAAGTTATCACTTCTTATGATTTTAAGGTGAATGTGGTCGATGATTGTGTATATCACAAGTTCAGTGGGAGTAAATTCATCTTCCCGATTTTATATATCGATGACATATTTCTTGCCAGTAGTGAAATAGGCTTATTGCACGAAATCAAGAAATTTCTTACTAAGAATTTTGAGATGAAAGATCTTGGTGACGCCTTTTTTGTATTAGGAATTCAGATACTACGAGATCGCTCTCAAGGTATCCCTGGGTTATCACAAAAGGGCTATATCGAAAAGGTTTTGAATAGATTTAGCATGAAGAATTGTTCATCAGGAGATATGCCCGTAGCTAAGGGAGACAAGTTTAGTCTCAGTCAGTGCCCTAAGAATGGACTTGAGATAAAGGAAATGGAAGAGATTCTTTATGCATCAGCAATAGGAAGTCTAATGTACGCTCAAGTTTGCACTCATCCCGACATAGCATTTATAGTGAGAGTATTGGGCATATACTTAAGTAACCCAGGAATGGATCATTGGAAAGCAGCCAAACGGGTTATGCGCTATTTGAAGAGAACAAAAGATTACATGTTCACTTATCGGAGATCAGACAGACTAGAGATCATCGGGTATTCTGATTCTGATTTTGCTGGATGCCAAGACAGTAAGCGATCCACGTCAGGCTATGTTTACATGTTGACAGGATGAGCTATTTCTTCATAGAGTGTCAAGCAGACACTCATAGCTTCTTCTACCATGGCTGCAGAGTTCATTGCCTGTTATGAGGCATCTAATCATGGGATATGGCTGTGAAACTTTGTCATGGGGCTGCGTGTGGTTAATGGTATTGAGAGGCCACTAAAGATTTTTTGTGACAATAAATCGACAGTGCTATATTCTAATAACAACAGAAGCTCGACGAAATCGAAACATATAGACATCAAGTTTCTTGTTGTTAAAGAAAGAGTTCAGAGTGGTTAGATTTGGATAGAACACATTGGGACAAACTCTATGCTTACGGATCCGCTAACCAAGGGCTTAACACCCAAGGCCTTTCACGAGCACACTGCTCATATGGGTGTTATTTTATTTAAGGATACTATGGTTTAGTGGGAGTTGATTTTAATTTTGGATGTTCTATGACATAAACATTTATTTGTTTATTTTCTGCATAAGAAAGAAGATGGATTTACAGTTTTATAATTTTCCCTCTGAATGTGTTAATTTTCTGTTTGCAATCTTGCATTATGTTTTGAAAATTACGGATTGATCTCATAAAGAATAAAGCAAGACCAGTTGGAAATAGGCATGTTAGAGATCACATTGCATGTATTTTCATGTCACTCATCCATACTCGATCTATGTCATTGAATATGTTGGTATGGTGACCATGGAAGGTTTAGTTGCATTTTTTAGGGTGACAAAAGCCATGATCTCGTGCTGATATAGGAGATGGACCATATTGTATCTTAAGTGGAGACTAAGGATAAATAGCATACAGTTGCGTGCCTAAGGAATTATGTACGATATAATTATTTCGGGAATCATATATAGCCCAAGTGAGAGATTGTTAGGAAACGTGAGTTTTCTATATTGTGGGCCACATATTTATTCAATAATTATATTAAACTATTTAATTAATTTGGCTAATTAAGTGATCTAATTATGAAAAGCCCAAATAGTCACCTAATAGGGTATGAGCTGAATGAGTGGATACCCATATTGACCTAACTAGGTTTAATGGGAGCCTAATGGGACAGTATATAAAGAAACTTAGGTTATGGTTCCCAATACGTCAAATCATACGACAATTTTCATTCTTCTCCATCTAGAGAGAAAACACCTCATTAAGGAACTAAGGAGATTTGACTGAGGAAGGCAATAACCGTCGTGCTCGTTGTCTTAGAGAATTCTACTGGAAATTCAAGGCTGCACCAATGGAGACAAGTATTTATTCTAATTTATTTTCTTGATAATTTGGTGTGATGATTCTTAAAATGTGGAACTAAGATTTAAAGATCCAACATGTGGAGCTTGTTAATTGCAAGAAAAAAAAAATACATATATACATATGTAATCCTTTGGTTGTCATTAAGACTTGTGTTTATAACGTTTGTTTCTACAAGCCTATAGAAGTCGAAAGTGATTATACAAACTAAGGATTTAATAATCCTATACATGTGTAAAAAAAATAATAATAATAATCCTTTGGTTGTCATTGAGACTTGGGTTTGTAACGTTTGTTTTGCAAGCCTATAGAAGTCGAAAGTGATTATGCAAGCCAAGAATTTTATGTCTTGGACATTTTTGTGAGATTTGGTATTTTGTCAAAAGTAAAATTTTGTGTTTTCACCGTCAAAAAAATTAGAAAAAAAAAAAGACAAGAGAGCCGGATGCTTGGCTGAGATAAAATATATATATATATATATATATATGTAAATATTTACTTATGAAAAGTACATCGCTTGTTAAACACGTGCAGAATCTGTGAAGTCATGTAATTGTTCCTCTACGTGAATATAGAACCACATTTGGGCCTTTGTTATATGCGGTCCAAAGGCAAATCAATGCCTTGTTGGACTTTTGTTTTTGTCTGTAAAAGGAAAACAGGAGGGGTGACATGTTGCACATTAACATGCTGTACAGTAGCATGTAAATTGAACCTTTTTTTTTTTAATGGTTCAATCGAAAAAAAGAAATCATCAAACTTTGTGTGAAAATAACAAATAATAAAATAAAAGAAGAGAAAAGAAGACTCACCAACGGAATCTGCAGTGGTCACAAAAGCATTCTAAATAGGCCCAATATCCACAAAATGGTCTGAGTAAGAGAGTGGTTCACCACCGGTATAATAATTTGGTCACTTATTGAGATCGGGTGAAGAAATCAGTCAAATCCTTGCCCATTTAATCAATATGCTGCAACAAACAAAATATAGAAGGCTATCAAAACGGTGTCTCAATGAGCAAAATTTCAGCTTAGAAACAAGCCCGACGATCCGGACGCAAGGTCCCTATGAATTGTAAGCAAAGAGTTTTAACATATGGAATTACGTGCCTATGATCCGAAGACAACGTCATACAGACCGCATCATACCCGCTAAGAAGCAATCAAGGAAGGAAGACACGAATAATAAGAAAAAAAAGGAGAAGAGTTAAAAAAGCAAGCGAATGACATCACCTAGAGATGTCAAAAGGGCTGTGCCGGACCGGCACGGCCCTTCTAACCCTAGGCCCATGGCGGGCCTGGGCCGTGCCAAGGCCGGGCCTGAGGAGAAACCCTCAGGCCCAGCACTGGCCCTTGGCCCTAGTCCATAAGGGCCAGGGCCGGGCCTGGGCCCAAGCCCTTCACGGGCCGGCCCAGGCCCTTTTAATTTTTTTTTTAATATTTAATTAAAAAAAGAAAATATATCATATGTCCCCAAAAGATGTAATTTTATTAAATTGAGATAATACAAATAAGTAGACATAAATGATCAACTCGTTAAAAACCTTGTCAAGTAAACCTCGCGGGGAAATCGGGACAAAACCTTAGCGAAGAAAAAAAGAGTGCAGTATTCTAGGATAAGTAAATTACAAAACCTAAGTGCTTATAGAAAATTCTGTTATGTCTAAACTCAATCTTAACCTAATTTTCTTAATGCACTTGAGTTTCACTTATGATTAGCAATATTTTTAGGATTTTTTTTTAATTTCAAATTTGATGACAAAAAAAAAGTAATATATCATATGCCCCAAAAATATGTGATTTTATTGAATTAATATGAATAATTATAAGAAAATGATTGGTTGACCAGACGGCATAGGTGGGCCAATTGGCCCTAAAATGCCTCAAACCTCATTAAAATTTCATGTCGCGTGCCTGGGCCGTGCCTAGCC
>NW_010362109.1:234160-284639 GCF_000414095.1 Morus notabilis | reverse complement strand
ATATATATATATATATATATATGCCAACCATGTGAAATGAAAGAATGACTTTCAATTCTTTTTGAAATTGGAAGTTCGATAACAGAAAAAAGAAAAAAAAATCAAAACAAATTCAATTTAAACGGTGGATTTGATGAAAAATTTTAAAATTCAAAATAAAGAAAAAAAGGCAATAAATTCAAAAGAAATTCTGAATATTAAATATCCAAAAATCAAAAGTACATAAATTGAGCCATTTATGGTCGCTTAACTCAAAAAGATGAACTAATTGTCTCATAATGATCAAATACAATTTTTAAATCCTAAATTCAAATAAAAAAAATCTTGAAACCAAATTAAAAAAGAATCTTTTTAATTCTTCATATGGTCATATACCTAAGAATTATCCAAATACAACTTTTAAATTTAAATTCCAAATCAAATTTTAAAATGTCCTTGAATTCCTCATATGGTCATATACAAGGAATTCTCCAGAAGTAAAATTTAAATTCAAGAACTACGAAGACTTATTTTTATTCTGGCGTAGGTAACTTAAATACAAAATCTAAGTGCAATCACAATTTTCAAATTCAAATCAAAATTCTACATAAGAATTATCCAAATCTTAAATCAAATTTTCAAAGTCCTTTTAATTCCTTATACGGTCATATACTGATGAATTATCTAAATCCAAATTTTTAATTAAAATAAATTTCAAATTCTACATAGGAATTATCTAAATTCAAATCTCAAAAGGCTTTTTAATTCCTCATACAGTGGTCATTAAGGGTGGCAATTCGTGTTAACGGATCGTGTTCGTGTCGTGTTAAACCCCTCAGTTGACACGAATAGGTCTGACACGAACACAACCCGTTTATTAATCGTGTCAAAATACAAAACCCAAACACGACCTGTTTATTAACGGGTTGACACGACACGATTAACCCGTTTATTAAACATGTTGTAAACGTGTTGTGTCAACCTGTTGATTACCTGCCAACACGTTTATGAAACAGGTTGTAAACATGTCGTGTCAACCCGTTAATTACTTGTCAACACGTTTATGAAACAAGTAATTAATAGGTCGTATTAACCTATTTTTGAACCTATTTCAAAACCTATTTCAAAACCTATTTCTGAACATGTTTCTCAACCTGTTTAACATGATGTAGAGACATTACATAATCTAAGTTCAAAATTAAAACAAACACATGAAAGTCTCTCACAAATTAAAAAACAAACACATAAAAGTCTCACAAATTAGCAAACAAACATACATGATTAATAATTAAACATTTAAATAATTTAAGAATTCCCGGAGTTGCACAAGCGTAAACAGGAGCGAAAGCAATTAATATATGCAGTTTCATAGCGCTTGTTTCAAGTCTTATTTACAAACTTTCACCCTGACTTACTCAGAATGATCCAAATGTGTTCTCTCCGCTGTATGTCATGTAGAGAAAACCATCCTCGTCCTTGTGTTCCTCGTAGATTGCAGACATCATAGCAGCTACAAATGAAATAGAATGTGTTAAGGAAATCGTTTCACATAATTGCGATGACAGGAGCAAGTTGTATTTTTACAAGCTACTTTTCTCACCAGTAGGTGGCAAAATGTTCTTCACAAATATAAAGATGGCCTTCTCGGCACCGAGTTTTATCCTCTTACGGACCACATACACAAACTGCCCAACAGTCAAATCAGCAAGAACCAGATATCTGTGCCCATAATCATTCAAAAACTTAGTAAAGCACCAATATATGATATCTTAACACAGTTACCATAGCCCAAAATCTTCGCTCACGAAAAACCACAAATTTGCCTTCAACAAGGGAAGAAACACATACCCCTTGTTTCATAATTAGTACAAACTTCATACAAGGGAAAAAAAAAACTTCTATACACTTTCTGATGATCTTGTGCGTATGATACACATGAAAACTCTTGCACAAACTTCATATACATAAATACAGTAGCATACCAAGCACTTTTACAACCATTGTATTCACTGTGATTTTCTTATAAACAAAGATTAAACCACATATCAAACCATAAACAAAAATTCATAAATCCAAACCATAAACACAGATTAAATCATCAACATGAAAAGAAGTAAAAACCACAAAGATAGATCAATCATCAAAACAAAAAAAACAAAAAAACAAAAAATGGATCTGCCGAAATACCTGAAAGTTTGAAATGGAGCTGCCGAATAGAGGTATGGCCGCAGGTGTGGGTGACTTTTGAGAGAAAGAGAAGGTCGCCGTGAAGAGAATGAGCGGCGGTGGAGAGAAGAGAAAGAGCGCGGTGGAGAGAAGAGAAGGCGCGGGCGAGTGGCTGTGGAGAGGGTGAAAAAAATGAGAAGAAATAAAGATCGATCTGACAAAGAAATGAGAAGAAAACGCCTTCACGATGGCCGATCTGACGAAGAAATGAGAAGAAGCAGCGGTGGAGAGAAGAGAAGGAGCGGGCGAGTGGATCCGACAAAGAAGAAGAAGAAGCGAAGAAATAGAGGTATGGCAACAAGGGTGGGTGACTCTGAGAGAAAGAGAGGGCCACCGTGAAGAGAAGGAGCGGCGGTGGAGAGAAGACAAGGCGCGGCGGTGGAGAGAAGAGAATGAGCGGCGGCGGTGGGAAGAGGGAAAATAGTGGGAACTGGGAAGAGGAAAACCTAGCTAGCAGAGATGATGAATAATGTGTATTCCGTATTCCTGCTTTTAGTTTTTGTTTTGTATACAGTATACTTTTATTCTATTACTTTATTAATATTTTTTTTTTAAAAATTAATTTGCAAAAAAAAAGTAATAAACAGATTGTAATTGGGTTGTGTATTCGTGTTACCTAAATATGACACGTTTAATAAACAGGTTATGACGGGTCAATTACGGGTTGACGGGTCAACCTGAAAATGACACGTTATTTAATCGTGTTTCACGGGTTCGACCTGATTTTGACCCGTACCTATTTAAGATAAACCCAAACCTGTTAATTTCGTGCGGGTTTCGAGTCGTGTCGTCATGTCGTTACCCGGATTGCTAGTCCTAGTGGTCATATACCAAAGAATTATCTAAATTAAAATTTCAACTTAAAACAAAAAATTCAAAAAAAAAATTTATAGGGACTATGAAAAAATCTTCTAAAAAATTCTATCTAAACACAAATTTCAATTCCAAATTCAAACTACAAGTGGCTTGATCCCTCAATGAGGTTATGTAGGCAACTTGGCCAAATTCACCGAGCTCAGTCATAATTTTAAATACACCCAAATTTTCCAAATTCACAAAAAAATAGGATTTACCGTTTTAATTGAAATCAAAAGGTGTTCTCTTATACTAAGGGATTGTAATTAAGAAGTTATTTTTATAATTTTGAATATGTCAAACTTAAAATAATAAGCTCCATGCTTATTCAATCCTAATATAGGCGAAATTATATTGTAAGTAAAATATTTTTAAATATTTTTGCTCAACAGTTTATGGTAGGGTAGGCAAATAAGCAATACCAGTAGAGCAAGTTAATAAGGGGACGTTTGTTTTTTATATTCATCCTTGATTCTGAATCATGATTCATCGTTCTCTACAGTATTTTCTCTTATAAAAAATACACGTAAAGCAAAAATAATTTTAAATTATAATTTTAAATACATAAATCAAACGTTCTTTAAAAGTGTTTGATTGAAATCAACACAATCAAAAATAAATCGATTTTTAATATAACTTTTAACTTTTCGCATGGGATTGAGAGTGCTATGATTTTATTAATTACCGTCCTTTTTACAATTATGAAAAGCATCAACTATTTATGAAAAACATCCTTCAAAATAAATTATTTGGGCTGAAATTATTATAAAAAAAAAAAAAGAAGAGAGTTTAAATTGCAACTGTGGAATTTACTCTTTTGTATACTGTTTAGCTTACTTATAGTAATGCTCTTCTCCTCTACATGGTCTATTGAGAGTCATATAATCTCCCAGACCCCGCCGTCACGATATTCCGGTGAAAATGGAGCGACCAGCCACCGACTGCTGCCACGTGGTGGCGATGCCGTACCCCGGCAGAGGACACATCAACCCAATGATGAACATCTGCGAGGAGATTGTTTCCCGGAAGCCACACAACATCCTCATCACCTTCGTCGTAACCGAAGAGTGGCTCGGCTTGATTCGGCCGCGGAATCGGCCATCAATGCACGACAACATCCGCTTTGTCACGATCCCCAACGTCGTACCCTCCGAGCACGATCGATCAAAGGACTTAGATGCGTTCGTGGAAGCTGTCTTTAGGAAGATGGAAGGTCCCTTTGAGGAGCTCCTCGACCGCATCGAGGTTCCGGTGAGCGCCATCGTAGCCGATAGCCACCTCCTTTGGGCCTTGGATGTCGGGAACCGGAGGAACATTCCGGTGGCTTCGCTTTGGCCTATGTCTGCTTCTGTCTTCTCGGTCATTTATCATTTTGAGCTGCTCAAACAAAACGGCCATTTGCCTGTCCAACTTTCAGGTACGTTGATCTTGTTTTTACTTTATTAAAAGATGAAGAGATTATGAGATCTTGGTGTTTTGATTTCCTTGGGTATAAAAAGAAATGGAAAAAGAAAAAAAGCACAACAACAACGAAGGAATTGGTGCAAAATGAAAATGAGTCCAATTACCACTAATTAGCATCCTGTTACGAAGATGTAATTGCATTACGATATTTACCACTAATTAGAATTTGGGAGAACACGATTCTTCTTTTCTTTTGAACTTTCTTCTGCCACGCTTCGTTCTTGACTGGCAAAAGTTGCGTCGTCGTGCTCATTTTGTCTGGCTTGAATGAGTAAACGTTTTGTTTTGCTTTTTTTGGACTTCGGTTAATGAAACATTTTTTAATTTGATAACGTTTGAGCTTATGTCACAACGTTGAATTGATTGGCACCTCAACAACAACATCAAGCCTTAATATCAACTTAATTAGGATCAGCTATATGAATTTCACTTTTCTATGCAGCTCTATTTGAAATTAGACTTTTTCTTGAAAGTCTAGATCTAGAATATTTTTCCTAACTACTTCGGTCAATGTAATTCTTAGTTTACCCCTCCCTCTCCTAGTATTAGGTATAAGAATGTCCTCCCAAGCACGAACTGATAGTTTTAGTGGTCTACGTTGGACATGCACGTACCACCTCAAGTGGCATTCGCACACTTTATCTTATATTGGTGCTACACCTACTTTACTACGAATAACTTCATTTCTTATGCGCTTCATTCTCGTATAGTCACTCATCCATCTTAATATACGCATTTCTACCACATTCATCTTAGATATATGTTGTCTCTTAATGGCCTAACATTCACTACCATATAACATAGTTTGACAGATTGCAGTCCTACGGAACTTTCCTTTCAACTTAATAGGCATCTTGTCATCACATAAAACTCATGTAGCATTCTTCCACTTAACCCACCATGCCTTAATCATATGTTGAATATCCTCTTCTATATCTCCTTTGTACTGCACTATAGACTTAAGGTACCTAAACTTCCTAAAAGCCCTAATCTCCACACCATCTAAAGAAATTCCAACACTCCTCAATTTGAAAATTTTAAATACAATCCACCAAGAGCATAAATGAAAAAATTAAATAGTAATTTTTTTTTTATGGAAAATAAAATAGTAATTCTAAGTTTTAATTATAATTTAATTGTAGTTTGGTTTGTTTAGCTACTAGAATATTACTATATTAGAACTGTCCAATATATATGTCTATATTAATTCCATTTGACATATTTGTTTTTTTATTTGTGTAGTCGACACTGGATTAACGTCAAAGAGCGAGGACATGAAGTAGTAGATTACATCCCTGGAATTTCCACAACTCGCCTGGCTGATCTTCCATTAGGACTTTTAGACACAAACAATACTAGCCAAGAAATTTTACAAAAACTATTTATTTTTTTCTTTTTAGGCGATTTTGTAATGTTTTATGTTATTGACATAAAATTGTCCTTTATGATGCAACCATTTTCACTTTTTCATTTTTTTTCTTTGGACTTTGTTGACATTAATATATTAATGAGCTACAGGCTACAGCTAGTATCTTTTCCACATTTCAAAAGCGAAAACACATTCAAGACAAGTTGCGGTACTCTAGCCTTATGAGATTTGTCATAATCGAAACGAACAAATGGTCCCAAAACCTTTTATTGGTGTTGCCAAGTACTTCTCGTATATCTTTCACCATTAAAACAATGAGTTTTACTTTACAAAGCATGGCCTTGGAGTGTCACATTGGTCATCTTCTTGCAATTAGTGCATAAAGTAGACCAAAATATTTGTTAATAAAAATATATTGCCGCTCCCACTTCGTTAACGCTGCCCCCATTTTTATTTATTGTATTAGACAAGACTCCAGAAGAAAACGACACCCCATGGGACAGAAACATCAGGAACATCGAGCACGGCTAATTCACTCCTAAAACTATCACTATTACCAAATAAGTTTTTGTATAAACCATACTCGTATCAAGTAGAATTTCAAGGTGCCTAAAACTATTGGTGTTTTTATCTTTAATTTCGTTACATTTTCTTTTATGCATTTCGCACATTTCCCATTTAAACTAGTTATCACAAAACTTTTAATTTGATTAAACTCCCTAAATTTAAATAAGTATTTCAAATTCGATAATGACTATTAAAATTTGGACATAAATGCTCTCGTAATTGTTGCATTAACTCATTTGAAAGGAAAAAGAAAAAAGAAAAAGAAATTTAGATGATGATTGGCATGTACATATAAAGTCTAAAGACACTTCTTTCCAAATTTTGATATTATTCATCAGTTTGAATACTTTCTGCAACGTTTTATTAAATTCAATGAGTAATTTGCTATATTCAAAAGTTGGAAGGGTCACGACATGTGGGACAAAAGTATAAAAAAACCCTTTAAATTCCTAAAAGGTCCTTAAATTCCTTCTCTCTAAAAATACTATATGTGTTCTCTAAAAATATGATAAGTATTAAAAGTTATTCTAAATTTAGTCTTTAAACTAAAAAATTGGCCAAAATTAATCACCCTAATTCATAGACACATGAAAATATTAAACATGAGAACTCTTATCAAATTTAGTCCCGAAACCAAAAAATAACATACCAAAGTCAATTCCTTTGTTAACTAAATAGACAAAAGAATATTAAATACTAGTACCTTTGATCTCTTCTAAGACAAAAGAATATTAAATAGACAAAAGAATATTAAATATTAAATGTTTTCTTAAACAATTTCTATTACTTTTTAATTAAAACAAGTGAGTTCTTATAGAAATTTAGTGATATTTTTTATTTTCTAAAAATTGTTCTCAAATTGTTCCTTAAAATACAGGAAATTTTCATGCTATTTTCTTAATTTTTCCTTAGATTTAAAATAAATTATTGTTTCAAAAATCAGAATCAAGATTGAGATTGGGCCAGCTTGGGGTCGGGGTCAGACATATTGGAGGTTAGGGTAATTAAGGCCCAAGCTGTATGTAGGGTTAGGGTTGAAATGGGGTAAGGATTGGGGTAATTGTTTTGGCTCTAACCACTCGAATCAAAATCTGTTGTCATATTTTCTTATCTCATTAGTTGTTTATCCAATTACATTCTGACACTTTAGAAATTGTTTAAGTATTTTAAATATTTTATTCCTATTCACATGGTTAAATTACTAAATTAAGATGACATGATAAATAATTAATGAAGAAACAAATAACAACGTAAAAAAATGAAAAAACCAATGTGATAGCCACTCTGGCTCAGACCTTCACTCAGAGCTCATCCCCCAATCTCGAGCCTGGCCCAGTGTTAATGACTTGTCTATGTTCAACATGTTAACCATGTTTAAAAAAAATTATGGATTATTATTATCGGTGGCGGTTGAACTTTAGGGTCATTCTCAATTATTTTTCTGAAGTTTAAAACTCATACTTTACTCCTTGAACTTTGAATTGTTCACACTTAATTCTTTTGTTGTAATTTATGTTAAGACAAAATAGAAAAAAGAGAATAATGCAGTCACATAGTCTTTTTATTTAAATTTATGTTAAAAATAAATATATAAAAACTACATAGTTACACTTAATCCCCTCTTTTTTAGTTTGATTTCAATAGAAATTCTTAGAAAAGTGCTTAAATAGGACAAATTCAAATTCAGACTAATTCAAAATTTAAAAAGTGAAGTGAGATGACCTCATAGTTTAGAGGGTACCAGTAAAATTAATCAAAAAATTTACCTATTCTTTTTAACAAAGGCTAAAACTTAAAAGTTATTGTTTTATAATCTTGTTTTTATTTCGTGTCATTGCAAATTAAGAAACAAATATTTCTTTTATGGAGGCAGAGACATATAGGGCTAGACGTAAGGTAGGGTCATTATACTTTATTTTCATAGAGTGATTAACTTCCACACATACCTTTAGTTGATAAATATGAATTGTCTATGTTCACAATGTTCCATCAATTTATTTATCAAATGCGCTAACTTTGGCTATGTATAAAATTCCACTCTTTTTTTTTAAGAGAGTTAGTTGAAAGGTATTATTTCAGTATTTTTACAAAGAAAAAAAATTCAGAAAATGTTTGGTGAATTAATTGTTCACTTGAAAAGTATCGAATAATTACATGCAATGCAATCATTAGGAGTTCATGATTAGGGTGAGTTTGGTAGTGCTATAGATTATAAAAAAATTACTTTTAGCTGTGCTGAAGGAAAAAATAGTTGTTATAAAAAACAGTTGAGTATTTGATAAACTGTAATTATACAAGTGTTGCTGGTTTCAAAAGCAGTGTAATAACGTTTAGTAAATTATATCGTTGAATTAATGTGGGTAGTTAAAATGACCGTACTTAATAATATTAAATTAATATATAAAGTAATTAATAATTGATAATTATTTAGCAAATAAAAATTAATATATTAATAATATAACAATAATGAATAAATTATTATCATTAATGAGTACATTAATAATCAAACTATATATATATATATAATAAATTAATAATTCGTATATACATAATTTATTAATATTGGTAATTATTCTTTTAATAATGATTAATTACTAATTATTAATTATTAATTATTAATAATTAATATATTATATTTTGATCATTATAATTTAATATTAATTATGAATTGAGTAATTACTATTTATTTTTTATTTACTAACTATTTACTAATTAATAGACTATTATTAACACAATATATGTTTGATATATTAATTATTAATTATTTATTTAATAACTTATTATTATTTGTTTTATTGTCAATACGTTATATAATTAATTTTTGACAATTAATCTTTAACTAAATAAATAATTTCTATATTATTTATTATTTTATTAAGAAAATTAAAAACTTAATAGTAATGAATTAATAATTAAGTAATTACTATTTATTTATTAGTTATTAAGTATATCTATTTATTAATTTTTAATTAATATATAATACAATTAGTAATTAATAATTAATTATTTAATATAATTTTATTGATAATTATTTATTGTACTGTATTAATTCTCATATAATTTAAAAATTAAAATTGTGTTTGAACTGTTTATAATTTTTACCGTAGATTTTTTTAAAATATTTTAAAAATCACTTTTTATTTTACTAAACACTACTATCAATATACGATTGTTAAAAAAAAAAAATTTGAGCTCAAAAGACACTACCAAACTCACCCTATATAATGTTCCACATGGTTCGCCCTTTCGATACTAATGCCAGTTCACTTATACTTGAGCCGCCTCGTTTTGTGAAGAGAGAGAGAGAGCTTTCCGCCGAACATGACAAACCAGAAATCACAACCACCGACCACAGTGTGCCACGTGGTGGCGATGCCTTATCCAGGCAGAGGCCACGTCAACCCCATGATGAACATCTGCAAGCAGCTAATTTCACGGAAGCCCGACATCCTCATCACCTTCGTCGTCACCGAGGAGTGGCTCGGCTTGATCGGCTCCGAGCCGAAGCCAGACAACCTCCGATTCGGCACACTCCCCAACGTCATACCCTCCGAGCACGGCCGCGCCAACGACTTTCCTGGCTTCGTCAAAGCCGTCAGCACCAAGCTGGAAGCTCCCTTCGAGGAGCTGCTCGATCGGCTTGAGCCTCTGGTGAGCGCCGTCGTAGCCGACAGCTACTTGGTATGGATGACACGTGTCGGAAATCGGAGGAATGTTCCGGTGGCTTCGCTTTGGCCTATGTCTGCTCTTCTGTTTTCGGTATTTTACCATTTTGAGCTTCTCGAACAAAACGGCCATTTCCCAGCCGACCTCTCAGGTGAGCACATTGCCATTGCTGTAAATATATATGAGCAATTTCTTGATTAAACAAAGTATAGACAGTTTTCTTCAAAGCCCAAATTATGAAAATAATAATAATAATAATAATAACACTTTCTGAACAGTAAACTCGTTGCTCTTGTTTCATTTGAAAGGTATGCAAGTATATATTTTGGTCACATTACTCATCAATAATTAGCAAAATGGTTTGCTTATGATTGCACGAAGAAGCAGTACTTATAATCTGTTCACGTAATCTGACTCATACGGTCCTCGTTTATAACACCTAATTTTATGTGTGGGAGAATAAATCAAGGTAGAATTTTGCTTACTCGTGAAAAAGAGACGAGTAATATTTTTTTTCCCCTCCATATAGAAATAATTTGGGAAACGAGTAAAAAGACTAAAAGGATGTTTGTTTTACAAATTTGAATCATAAAACTATTTTGTTGTAGTGTTTCCTTAAAAAAATTGAATTTCGGTTCAAACCTATGAATCAAACCTGTGAGCAAAGAATAAGGATCTAACTATATTTACTTGATCTTTATTTTTCGAATGAAATTGTTTCATGCATTCATGATATATAATTATCTTGTATTTTTTATGGTTTCAACACTGAAATTTCATTTTCTTTGTATCGTGATCATGAACCTATAATCAATACTCGTGCGTGATCAAAGAGCGAGGAGACGAAGTTGTAGATTACATCCCTGGAGTCTCTACGATGCGCGTGGCAGATTTGCCGACGATTTTCTGCGGAAGTGGTCGGGAAACCTTATCAATAGCCTTGGAATGTGTTTCTAGGGTGTCCGAAGCCCAATATTTTTTGTCAACTTCAGTGTACGAGCTTGAACCCCAAGTCTTTGACGCTTTGAAGGCGAAATTTGCTTTCCCTATCTACCCCATTGGACCTAGCATACCTCATTTCCAACTTGAAAGTTCCTCTAGTCACACTAATAATGGTCCTGACTATCTCAAGTGGCTAGATTCTCAACCCAAAAGGTCCGTCTTGTACATCTCTCTAGGGAGTTTCCTTTCGGTTTCGAGTGCCCAATTGGATGAAATTGTGGCTGGGGTAAAGAATAGTGGCGCGAGTTACTTGTGGGTGGCGCGTGGGGAAGCCTCAAGGATCAAAGACGGCGGTGGAGATTTTGGATTTGTGGTGTCTTGGTGTGACCAATTGAGGGTGTTGTGCCATCCTTCTATAGGCGGGTTTTTGACACATTGTGGATGGAATTCCACTTTGGAAGCCATTTTTGGTGGGGTCCCTATGCTGACTTTCCCCTTATTTTGGGACCAAGTTCCAAACAGCAAGAGAGTTGTTGAGGACTGGAAGATTGGCTTAAGGGTGAAGAAAAAAGCGTTGGGGAGTGATGAGAGTACTTTTGTGTCAAGAGATGAAATCTCCGAGCTTGTGAAGAGATTTATGGACCAAGAGAACAATGAAGGGAAAGCAATGAGAAAAAGAGTAAAGGAACTTCAAGAGGCCTGTCACCAAGCAATTGCCAAAGGTGGGTCATCCGACACTAATCTTGATGCTTTCATAAGGGATATTTCACAAGGCCATCAAGCTAATTTTAATTAAGCTTGCCGCTAGGTGATTTATTATAATGTTCTAATTGGATCTTGTTTTTCCTTCAAAATGTTTTTTTTTTTTTTGGAAGCTGTTTCTCATCTCGTACGTTTGCTTTGATTTGGACCGTTCTATTCTACTTCATCAAATAATTGGCATGGAAAAATTGCTCTATTTTGAGCTCTGCTAGATGCCGTGTACGTTTTGTAGTTACTTTTGGGTCTTTTTGACACGCTCATGATAAGCTGTTGAAAATTGAGTCTTCAGAATAAGACAGAGTTGCTTTGTCACGCCCTCAAACTAGGGTTAGTGATGTGAAGACTTATTTAGAAATTTAAACATGTTTAAGAGAGTGATTAGCAAATAATGTTATAAATATTTTAATTTTTCAAATCCAAAACATTCAGGTATTTTCAAACAAGTCCCTGTACTTAAGAGAAATTTAATTTCAAGAAAGGTGGTGGAATTTTCAACCAAATCAGTTTAAAATCACGTCTTTAGTATCAAGTCAGGAATTTCCACAAGTGTTTTGCATACATGAATATAAACAAAAGTAAATGCGAAATCAACTACAGTCTAGCAATATTTAAGTTTACAATTCATAAACTTTTATATATGCCTTGAGATAAAAGATAAGAGAAAATACAACTCTTTGCTTCCCAAGGTCAAGTCCACGTCACCGGTAGTAGCTACCTACTCCGCACTACTCCTCGCGTCGCCTGAAGGGGTTTAATATATTTAAAAACAAGAAAAGTGAGCGAAATGCCCAATAGGATATAATTTTATAAAGCATTTAAAATAAAGGTACTCACGGTCCAAAGATATACACCCGGAACCGGTCATCCATTTCTAGAAAAGGAAATACTCACATAGTAGAAAATGTCTGTATAATGAAAGTGTGCAGCTCATCATACCACTAAACAAGAAGCGGTAAAATGTCTGTCTAGTGAAAAGTGCAGAGTCATAATTCCACTAAGCAAGAAGTGGATCCATACGGATTTCGGGACTTGCCCCCAAGGATGCGATTCCCACATCCCGATCTCTGAGACCACCATGCTTTGTATCATTTCTTAAGATATTTCATTTTAAGAAATGATACTCTTTAAAATCTTATTTCCAAAATCATGGAAAACTTAATAGCATTCTCATGCTATTCCTTTGAAATCATTTCAACATGTTTTGTTCTAAAATATTTTCATGGGCCAAAATCATTTAAAGTGAGGCTAATAAGGATATAGACAAGAATATCCTACCTCTCGGATGTCAAACCTGTGGCTATCTTCACGTAGCCCTAGCTCCGCTTGCCTTTGAGGCTCCAATTCCAATCGTGCCACTAACTTTCCCATCAAAATCAACAATTTAGAGTTTGATCTTTCTCACCAAACATTCTTGTTTAATTAGATGCAATTGTATCATATTAGTATGTCATAGTTCAAAATCAATGTTCATAAACAATTTTTAATTCAAATCATGATTCTTTGACAATAGAGATTTATTCTGGAGAACCGAATGGAAAACAAGGATTCATGTGGCTAATCCACTCATTTTGAGTTCTCAAATGAGGTTAGGTCAATCCCACATCGAATTTCGTGGTTAAAACAGGGTTTTGGGCTGTTTAGGGTCAGGTTCAGTGGGAACCAGTCGACCGATGACATAGGAGTGTAACTCCACCGGTCGGCCGGTGGAGGGGTGATCGGTCGACCAGAGGGGAAGATTTCCAGGGCCAACCATGGCCGATCCGCGTGAAACAAAGCCAAATCTTGAAATTTTAGGTTCGATTCGACATATTCTCAAGGGAAATGCACAGATCCAGTTTCAAATCAACAAATAAGGTCCAAAGAATCAAAAACCCCTAATTTTCATCAAGGTTTCATCAAAATGCATTCAAAATCCATTCGAAAACGAAATCTAAACCAAAAATCACCAAACTCGACTAAAACGAGTTTCATAAGGCTAAATCTGAAAATCTAAAGTAAGTTTCGAAGAGTTTTACCTCGATCCAAGCTTTGATGTTGAAAACCTCTTGGAAACCTCCGTTTTTGGTTTAAATCCGGCCCTTGAGAAAGAAAACTTTAAGAGAGAGAGTGAGAGATGAACGAGGCAGGGAGAGAGAGAGAGAGAGGGAGAGTGAGCTTGAGGGACTGATAGGGAGAGTGTCAAGACAGAGAGAGAGAGGTAGAGTAACGTGAGGAAGAGAGAGGAAAAAGAAATAAGGAAAAAAAGAAAAGAAGAGAGAAAAGGAGAAAGAAAAATTAGAAAGAAAATATTAGGGAAAATAAATAAAACAAAGAGGGGTGAAACTGTAAATACTAAAATAAATTTAAAAGTTCATGATTAATTAAGAAAATCAATTCAAGCATACTAATAAATCACAATTATCATAATTAAATAAGTTTAATTTCGGAGGACGTTACATGTTTTACTGTAAGTTTACATCTTTTTATTTGTATTTTTTATTTTTTGCTAACGTTGCTGTAAGTTCACATATGACAACCAACTCTCGCCACCGAGATAACTACAGTACTTTTAGAATTTTAGAAAAGTGTCTTAACATGAAAAAGAAGACTCATTAGTTATCACTATTAATTAAAAGGAAAAAAAAAAAGGAGAAGAAAATCATTTTCACTCAATGACAACTGACTTGCATGCTTCAACGAGGTTAATTTTACAAACCATTAATCCAGTGGTTCCACATTCATCCCCTTTCAGCATAATCAAATATCAACAAAACCCATTGTTGAGTAAAAATATTTATTAATTTTAAAATAATATTTCACACACAATATAATTTCATTTATATTAGGATTTAATTAGCATAAGAGTTTATTATTTTTAGTTCAACCCATTCAAGATTATAAAAATAACCTCTTAATTACAATCCATTGGTACAAGAGAAAACCTTTTGATTCCAATTAAAACAGTAAATACTATTTTTTTGTGAATTTGGGAAATTTGGGTTGATTTAAAACTGCGGCTGAACTCGGTAAATTTAGCCGAGTTGCCTACATACCCCATTAGGGGATCAAGCCACTTGTAGTTCGAATTTTGGGTTTGAAAATTTTAGATAATTTCTCGGTGTATGACCTTATGAGGAATTTACGCACTTTAAAATTTGATTTAGTTTTGTTTTGATTTTGTCTTTTATAAGGATTTCAGGATTGAATATGATCTTGAAACTGTACCTAAATTTTAGGTTGCCTACGTATCCGATAGAGAATCAAGTCAATCGTAGTTCTTGAATTTGAATTTAGATTTTGGAGAATTCCCCGATATATGACCATAGGAGGAACTCAAAGATATTTTAAAATTCAATTTGGAATTTTACTTTAGAATTTGGATTTGAAAGTTATATTTGGATAATTCCCCGGTATATGACCTTATGAGGAATTAAAAGGATCCTTTTTGAATTTGGCGTTGAGAGATTTTTTTTTGTTTGAATTTGGGATTTGAAACTTGTATTTAATCACCATATGATTTTATGAGACAATGAGCTCGTCTTTTTAAATTAAGGGGCAATAAAGGGGCTCAATTTGTGCACTTTAAATTTTTTGGTATTTAATATTCTGAATTTCTTTGAAATTTATCCTTTATCCCTTATCATTTTTTTTTAATTTTAAATTTTATCATATCCAAACTGATTGATTTAATTGTACGATGTTGATCCCTTCTTTTTTGCTAACAATTTAATTTCGAAAGAAACTCAAATTTCTCTCACCCTCCTCATTTCTACACGTTTCTTTTTTTTTTTCATATATATGTATACATTACATTGCAAAAAAACATTGCAGCTGGCAACTTTTATATATATATATATATATATATATATATACACATTACGCAGTAAAAAAACTTTTTGATATATATATATATATATTTACACACACACACACATTACGCTGTAAAAAAAACATCACCGGTGCAAAGTTGGTAACTTTTATATATATATACGTGTACCTGAACATCAATTCCCATCATATCTTGATTTACGTGTAAAGCTATCAGCCCAACAAAACAAGACACACACCCACGGCTTTTATCTCTTACACACCCACGGCTTTATCTCACACACACACACACACATATATATGTGTGCGTATGTGCGTTTTGGTGCACTGTAAAGGGATTGAAGGTGACGTTTGTTTCTCTTTTTTATTTTTTTTATTTTTTTTTTACGGGTATAGTGTGATTTATATGAATATTTTTATATAGATCATATGCATATAATTTTTTATATGCTAATCTTTAAATTGTAATTCGTATGAATTTTTCACTCGAATTGCACTCAAAACAATCATAATAAATAATTTAAAAAACTTTTAATCCTTGATTTTTTGAAATCACATTTGACTTATATAGATCTCTAAAAAGAAATCCAAATCTTAGTGATAATCATAGGATTGTGATAAGAATGAGAAACTACACACCACGAGTGCATTAGGAATTTATTAAGAGTATTACAAATAAGAAATCTTCAAGGAATAAATCACAATCCCACACTTTAAAGTGTATATAGGACTTGATTTAAATGCATTGTATCTGTTTAATAACACAGAAAATTAAAACTGTCAGTGTAGAAAAAGACCAAAATATCAAAATATGTATTTACCTTATTGTTTTGAAATACCACGATACACTTCTGAAGATGTATATTTTCTCTCACGTCACTGTCACATGCACCGCACCTTTTTTTTTTCTCTTTTCTTCTCACGTTTCCACACACACACCTGCACCTTTTTTTTTCTTTCACGTCTCACGTTTCCCCACACTTGCACACACCTGCACTTTCTTTTTTTTTTCTTTCTCTCTTTCACGCGCACACACACCTGCACACAGAAATTTTTTTTTTCTACACACACGCACACACGTCTCTAGATGAAAAGCACTCCCCCTAAAAGTTTTTTTGTCTCTTCTGCACTCGCTTTCTTTATATAAGAGAATTTCACATTCTGCACGTTCGTTCTGCACCACGTTTTGCACCACGTTCTGCACCACGTTTTTACACCACGTTCTGCACCACGTTTTTTTACCACTACTCCACATTTTTAAATGTGCTTTTTTTTTAAATCCCCATTCTTTTTTTTATTATTATTTTTGGGCCAACACAAAATTTTATTTTCTCCTCTCATTTTTTAAAAGGCCCATTTGTGATTCATCATCCAATGTACATATATATATATTTTACCGCGAACAGATGCCCCCTCAAGCGTGTGTGTGTCATTGATGAACACGTGCGGCGCTTGAGTTCATTTTTTTTCATTTTTTTTAACTCCCTTTTTGTTATTATTATTTTTCAGTTGCCGATTGATGTTTATGGGGAGATTTGTTCAGAGAGGGCGCCAGACAATCGTGGTGGAGAGGTTGATTTTGGTCCAAAATATCGACGTTCAATATCATTAAATGAATTCATTGCCTCTACGGATTCGAAACACCGGGCTATTTTGACCACAACTTGTGAGGTACCTTGTGAAGATTTGAGATACAAATTCTCAAGTGAGACCAAAGCTATTCAACATCTTCAACAACATGGTCCTATCTTGAATGAGCTTTTGAGGGCTCATTCCAGAATCTGCAAATTTTTAAATGTTACAAAGGTATCCTGGGGAGAATGGATTGATTTTTTTTTATCGTGGGGATACACTTCTTCATGGGTTGCCGAGTGGGCCTTCGACTAAACCCAGGCAAACACCTTATAAAGGGAAATTTTTTTTGAAAGAAAGGCCTTCTCCCAAGACCTTGCGTTTGGATGTTTCATAAGAGTGCATGCTTACAGCTTTCCTATCTCTTTGGCTGAGCTGGTTTGTTTTTCCCTATCAGAATAGTTACATTAGGCCTGAGACTTTCTGCATGGCCACTTTGATGGTGCAAGGAAAGAAAGTGTCGCTGCACCTTATGTTTTGGGTTATATCTACCATGCGTTGAGTACTTCTACAACAGATCCATGAGGAATTGGTGTTTCTAAAATTCTTGGGTTATATCTACCATGCATTGAGTACTTCTGCAACAGATCCATGAGGGATTGGTGTTTCTGAAATTCACTTGCCTATGCATTACGTGATATGATGGCTAGCCGAATACTTTCCTAACCTTTATTCAAGTTAGGATGTTGTTGACGATTCCCCTCGGATGCGTAGGGTGGCCAGACTTCCAGCTGATAAGCAAAGTTAAAATGTAGCTAGAAGCACTTTTAGGGGTGAGGACTATGTGCGTCGTCGTCCATTTTCTTTCCTTGAGAGAGAAGACACTCTTTACTTAGATGATAATGGTTTATCTGACGACATCTTTGAGCTTCTTGTTTCCTTACGGTCCTCCATATTACCTGTAAGAGTGGGAAACGATTTATACCTCGAAGCATATTCTCCTAATAGATTTGCTCGTCAATTTGGTTTTGACCAAAGTGTGCCTTCAAACAACTTATACCTCAGTCCCAAACGTGGTTTATCTATCAAGATTCTTGACATAAAAGGCGCATGGGATTTTCTTCTAAGAAGGAATACTGGTGCCCGTTTTGAGGTGCCAAGTATGACCCGAACGGGCCAATGCACATGGTGGTACGGTCGCTGGTGGGTGAAATGTAGTACACCCTATTTAGGAAGATCTGTGAAAAGTATTCATTCTTTGTTCAGTAAGCAGCCTTATAAGGCAGAAGAGCCCACATTCATAATTACCGATATTATGAAGGTATATGAAACACTTGATGAGATGTTTGATAAATTTTGGTTTCAAGTAAATGAAGGGATTTATGAGGTTCGAAAACGTGTGTCATTTGATGAAGCAGGCGATTCTGAAACACGCCATCAGAGGACCAAATCCCAGCATGCTCAGACTTCGAACATTAAACCAAAGAATATAGATGCTCCTTGGGCTTCAAACAAACTTAAAATCTCCAGTGTTGGACTTCCTGAGACTGCTGAGCTTCCTTCTGCCCCAATCGGCCAGGATACCCCTATTACTGCAGACAACTTAGATGTGGGAGGTGATCATATGAATGACAGTCCATTCAGGGAGGATGAGTTCACAGATTATAATCCATTGAGAGATGATAGTCCACTTAGAGAGGACTTTTTGGAAGAGAATCAACTTAAGGAACATACTCCCATCAGGGAAGACACCGGTGCAGAGACATCCAAATGTTTAGATATTGTCCCTTATGTGGAAGCTCATCGTCCTTTGGCGATGATGGTTCCTCCTCCCTGTAATCCAGTAATCACAATGTTGCCTCAAGATCTGACTCCCATTCAATCTTTTCAAGAGTCTGTCGTTGCATCCGCTTCATATATATATATATATATATATTTTACCGCGAACAGATGCCCCCTCAAGCGTGTGTGTGTCATTGATGAACACGTGCGGCGCTTGAGTTCATTTTTTTTCATTTTTTTTAACTCCCTTTTTGTTATTATTATTTTTCAGTTGCCGATTGATGTTTATGGGGAGATTTGTTCAGAGAGGGCGCCAGACAATCGTGGTGGAGAGGTTGATTTTGGTCCAAAATATCGACGTTCAATATCATTAAATGAATTCATTGCCTCTACGGATTCGAAACACCGGGCTATTTTGACCACAACTTGTGAGGTACCTTGTGAAGATTTGAGATACAAATTCTCAAGTGAGACCAAAGCTATTCAACATCTTCAACAACATGGTCCTATCTTGAATGAGCTTTTGAGGGCTCATTCCAGAATCTGCAAATTTTTAAATGTTACAAAGGTATCCTGGGGAGAATGGATTGATTTTTTTTTATCGTGGGGATACACTTCTTCATGGGTTGCCGAGTGGGCCTTCGACTAAACCCAGGCAAACACCTTATAAAGGGAAATTTTTTTTGAAAGAAAGGCCTTCTCCCAAGACCTTGCGTTTGGATGTTTCATAAGAGTGCATGCTTACAGCTTTCCTATCTCTTTGGCTGAGCTGGTTTGTTTTTCCCTATCAGAATAGTTACATTAGGCCTGAGACTTTCTGCATGGCCACTTTGATGGTGCAAGGAAAGAAAGTGTCGCTGCACCTTATGTTTTGGGTTATATCTACCATGCGTTGAGTACTTCTACAACAGATCCATGAGGAATTGGTGTTTCTAAAATTCACTTGCTTATGCTTTATTTGATGGGTACTTTCCCTACCTTTATTCAAGTTGGGATGTTGTTGACGATTCCCCTCAGATGCGTAGGGTGGCCGGACTTCCAGCTGATAAGTAAAGTTTAAATGTAGCTAGAAGCACTTTTAGGGGCGAGGACTATGTGCGTCGTCGTCCATTTTCTTTCCTTGAGAGAGAAGACACTCTTTACTTAGATGATAATGGTTTATCTGACGACATCTTTAAGCTTCTTGTTTCCTTAAGATCCTCCACATTACCTATAAGAGTGGGAAACGATTTATACCTCGAAGCATATTCCCCTAATAGATTTGCTTGTCAATTTAGTTTTGACCAAGGCATGCCTTCAAACAATTTATACCTCAGTCTCAAATGTGGTTTATCTATCAGGATTCTTGACATAAAAGGCGCATGGGATTTTCTTATGAGAAGGAATATTGGTGCCCGTTTTGAGGTGCCAAGTATGACCCGAACGGGCCAATGCATATGGTGGTACGGTCACTGGTGGGTGAAATGTAGTACATCCTATTTAGGAAGATCTGTGAAAAGTATTCATTCTTTGTTTAGTAAGCAGCCTTATAAGGCAGAATAGCCCACATTCATAATTACCGATATTAGGAAGGTATATGAAACACTTGATGACATGCTTGATAAATGTCGGTTTCAAGTAAATGAAGGGACTTCTGAGGTTCAGAAACGTGTGTCATTTGATGAAACAGGCGATTCTGAAACACGCCATAAGAGGACCAAATCCCAGCATTCTCAGACTTCTAACATTAAACCAAAGAATATAGATGCTCCTTGGGCTTCAAACAAACTTAAAATCTCAAGTGTTGGACTTTCTGAGACTATCGAGCCTCCTTCTGCCCCAATCGGTCAGGATATCCCTATTACTGCAGACAACTTAGATGTGGGATGTGATCATATGAATGATAGTCTATTCAGGGAGGATGAGTTCGCAGATTATAATCCATTGAAAGATGATAGTCCACTTAGAGAGGACTTTTTGGAAGAGAATCAACTTAAGGAACATACTCCTATCAGGGAAGACGCCGGTGCAGAGACATCCAAATGTTTAGATATTGTCCATTATGTGGAAGCTCCTCGTCCTTTGGCGATGATGGTTCCTCCTCCATGCAATCCAGTAATCACAATGTTGCCTCAAGATCCGACTGCCATTCAATCTTTTCAAGAGTCTGTCGTCGCATCCGCTTCTCAAGAATTGAATATCAAACAACCATTTTCAGAGTCAGTTGCTCCATCGACCTCTCAAGAACCGTCTATGTCAATCTCACGTCTCATTAGAGCTGATATAGATAAGTTAAATAAGGATTTCATGGTTGGTATGCTACGGCAAATCTTTACTTGGATCTTCAGCTCGCAATCACCCCAATAGACTTTGACTTATCGCTCTCAAGTGTTTGAGTATCTCGATACAATTGGTTTCATTTGTGCTCAGAAAAAGGTTAGATGATCAGGTGCTTAATTGGCTCAAAGATACCTTGGATGATTTTTTCAACTCAGAACAGAAGCTGGCTAATGCTCCATCCTTTTTAGAAGAAAAGGCAGCTCTAAACAGCGTTGAGATTAAAGATCTGCTTCATCGTGATGAAGAATGCATTTCCACTATGAAGTAACTTTCAATCTAAGTATCTGATACTGAATCACTTATGATCAGGGAAAACGCCACTGAAGAAGAAGTTATCAAAACTGAATTGGGGGCACAAAAATTGCTACTAGTGGCGCAACAGTTGCGTCAGGCTTATGAAGATAGGTTGAAGGTTGCTGAGGCACACGTCCAACAATTGAAAACTTCCTTAGAAGAACAGTGGAAACTTAGTGAATAGCTCCAGATTTTGAAAACCGCAGCGAGAGTAGATCGATACTTTGAAATTAAGAAAGTTGAGGCTGAACTTCAATCCGAAAAGGAGGAATCTCAAAAGATTCGTGATTCACTTGCTGCATTTTTTAAGGAGAATCCATGACTTGTCCCCCTTTTTCTTAATTTCCTGTTTAGCTCCCCTCTTTTTATTTAGACGTTTTTCTTTATGTCTCTTTCATCAGGATTTATTTTCTCTGCTTTGGACTTTATGTTAATTTAGAAATAAAACATATTTGATCAATTTTATTTCATTCCAATATAACGAAATAGTTTATTTTTTTTTATTTTATGGCTGCATCCAGTTTATTACTAGATTGCCTACGTATCCTTTTCACATGAATCAAGCCTTTCGTAGTTCTATGGAGGGACACATGTATTTTTGTTTTGGGGCTGCATCCAGTTTATTACCGGATCGCCTACGTACCCCTTTGGGGGATCAAGCCATTCGTAGGTCACTACTTTATTTATTTACTTCTGCTGTTATCTTTCTTCTGCGGGCTATATGTCAGGAGGCGTACCTCTTCCATTTAGGCATATAATTTTTTGATAAACTTTCCATTTACACAGGAGTAAATGCAGTGACCTTTTGAATCAGAAAGCTCATATGTCCCTTTTGGGAAAACCTTAGTAACGACGTATGGTCCTTCCCACTTTGCTTCTAATTTACCTTTCATCATTCTTGTTATAACAATTGGTCTTCTGATTATAAGGACCAACTCTCCCACCGTGAATGATCTGAATCTGACCTTTTTGTTAAAAGCCCCCTTGGGCTTGGTAAATTTTGAGCTTTTGTTGTACTGCGAGCATTTTCTCTTCTAATGCTTCAAGCTTAGCTAATCTCACTGGGACATTTTCATCTGGTGCCATCAATTGAGTAGAAATTCTGAAAGATGGCAATTGCACTTCTAATGGGAGTACGACCTCGGAGCCAAAAACCAAACTCTATAGTGTGCAACCCGTTGCAGTTCGCACTATGGTTCTATAAGCCCATAGGGCTTCTAGGAGGCGTTCATGCCAATCTATCCTGTTCTTTGACACCATTTTCTTTAGAATTTTACAAAGCACTTTGTTAAAGGCTTCTGCTTGGCCATTTGAGGACGGATTATAACTTGCTGAGAATCCATGTCAGAATTTGTATTTTTCCATCAACTTCGTCATTGCTTTCCATCTGAAATAAAGAGCGTTGTCGGAGATGATCTTCGATGGCACTCCATAACAGTAGATTATATGATTCTTTATAAGTTTGTGACATCTTCTGCTCTTACTTCTTTTAAAGGTACTGCTTTAGCCCATTTTAAAAAATAGTCCATCCCAGCCAAAATATACTTATGACCCTTTGAGGATGCTGGCGTGAAAGGTCCAATTACATCGAAGCCATGAGTATCAAATGGCCATGACATGATTGATGGGTGAAGAGGCAATGGAGGTTGATGGATGAAATCTCCATGGAGCTGGCATAACTTGCAATGCTTAGCAAAATTAATCGAATCTCGCACCATGGTAGGCCAATAATAACCTAATCTTTTTATTTGTGCTGCAAGTTTAGGGCCGGCTTGATGAGCTCCACATGTTCTGGCATGTGTTTCTTGAAGAGCATGTGATGCCTCATCTTTTGATAAACATCTCAATAATATTCCATCAAAAGATTGTCTGTACAAAGTGTCATTTATGAAGACAAATTGAAGAACCCTTCTTCGTACTTCTATTTTTTTCTTTGGATTATCTGGTAATGCCCCATGTTGGAAGTAATTGATCAATGGTTGACACCAATCTGCTTCCTCTGTATTTTCACTAAAAGTGACTACATTTACCGTTTCCTCCTCTTGTGTTCTTTTGACTACTGGTGGTAGCAGACGTCGTTCGCTAATAGTTATTTGCATTCCCCTTTTGTCTGACAAAATCAAGGATGCTGCGAGACTAGCTAAGACGTCAGTTTTGTCATTTTCTGATCTTGGAATGTGACTTAGTTTTCTCATGATACAGAGTCAAATTCTCATTCTTGACAGCGTACTCCCCATTTATTTGTTTGACGATCAATTGGGAATCACCAAACAGCCTAAGATGGCTTATCTGCATTTCGAGTGATATTTCCAAACCAATGATCAGTGCTTCATATTCTACAACATTATTTGTGCAAGTTACGAGAATAGAGAATGAATATGGTATTAATCCTCCTGATGGTGTAATGAATACAATGCTTGCTCCATCACTATTTTTTCTTGCTGCTCCATCAAAGTAAAGCTATCAGAAAGACATTTCAATGGCAAATACTTCTTCATCTGGAAGGTCATTGGGTAACTTCATATTGTCAGGAATGGGGTGTGCTACCAAGAAATCAGCAAGTGTTTGGCCTTTGACTGCTTTCTATGGAACAAACTTGATATTGAACTCTGTCAAGATCATAGACCATTTAACGAGACGCCCTAATAGTACCGACTTTGAGAGTATGTACCTCAAGGGATCTGCCCTTGATATGAGAATCATTGAGTGTGATAACAAATAATGGTGTAACTTTGTGACAGCAAAGATTAGGGCCAAGCACATTTTTTCAATTGGGCTATAGTTGTGTTCTGCACCTACTAAGGTTCTACTTATATAGTATAGGGCATGCTCTTTCCCATCTTCATTGTTTTGAGCTAACAATGCTCCTAAAGAGCGTTTGAGCGCCGCAATATACAAGATCATTGGTTTTCCAATGATTGGAGCCATAAGTACTGGTGGATTCAACAAGTATCTTTTTATGCTTTCAAAAGCATTTTGACATGTATCATCCCATACAAATGGCATATTCTTTTGAGTTAACCTTGTAAAGGGTTAGCATCTACCAGACATGTTAGAAATGAATCTCCTTATGTACATAAGTTTCCCCTGCATTTCTCGTAACTGGCGCAGGTTAAGAGGTGGAGACATTTTTATGATAGCCTTTATTTTTGCTGGATCAATTTCAATTCCTCTATGTCTCACCACAAACCTGAGTAACTTTCCAGAAGTTACACCAAATGCATATTTCAAGGGGTTCATTTTAACTTGGTGTTGTCAGAGTCTATCAAAAACTCGTTTAAGGTCATTTAAATGATACTCCATTTCCTTAGTCTTGACTACCAAGTCATCGACATAGCATTCAACGGTGTTATGAAGCATGTCATCAAAGACGACAGTCATGGTCCTTTGATATGTTGCCCCTGCATTTTTAAGTCTAAATGGCATCACTGTATAACAATAAATGCCCCTTGGTGTTCGGAAAACAGTAAGCTCTTCAACTTCTGGTGCCATCTTGATTTGGTTATATCCCAAGAATCCATCCATGAAGGATAACACCCTGAATCTAGTAGTAGCATCAACTAACAACTCGGTTATTGGGAGTGGAAACTCATCCTTTGGACAAGCATTACTGAGGTCTTTATAATCTACGCAAATACGAATTTTTCCGTTCTTCTTCTGTATAGGGACAATATTCACCAACCAAGTTGGGTATTGGACTTCCCAGATGAAGCCAGCTTTACTTAGTTTATCAACCTCTATTTCTATTTGTGTAACTAGCTGTGGATGGACACGTCTTTGGGCTTGCTTTACACATTGAACATCCTTTGATACAACCAGTTTATGCACTGCCACCTTTGGATCTAACCCTAGCATGCCTTTATAACTCCAAACGAACACATCTCGATAATCTCGAAGGCATTGCTCATATGATTGTTTTTCTTGTGCCGTCAAAAGAGCACTCATAAAAATTGGCTTTGGGTCTTCTTTTGTACCGAGGTTAATTTCCTTAAGCTCGTCAACTGTTGCTTGTCCTCCATCCTCTAATCCCAGAGGAGCTGGTACAGTGTTAATGAATTCTTCTGAGGATTCAGGTATACAATTTTCTGATTCATTACTAGAACTTTCTTCGAATGAGACATAATTAACGTGTTCATTTTCTTCTAGTTGCTCTGGAATCATAATTTATTCTTTTTCTGATGAAGCAGATTTTTGTTGTCTTTTTACCTTCCACTTCTGGTTCTTTTTGAACCATTTTGATCGAGATGCGGATGGGTATTTGATTCTTTCAAAGACAGAAATTCGTGATATTGTATTTCTCGTATTTTCTTCTGAGAAGATGTCCTGTTCTCTCTTTGTAAATACTTCAGACTCAAAGGCTGCTTTCAAACAAGAGTTGTTTTGATTAATTACAACTCTTCTGTGTTGTTTATTGAAAAAAACTTTCTTGCCCTTCGCCTTTGATTTTCTTGACATAGGGTTAAGAAATGTCATTGGCTTGTTTGAATTGACAGTTACAACACGTTTGTTTGAGGTTCCGTGTTCACCAAAAGTAATTGAGATCTGCATTTTTCTAACTGGGAAAGTTTGATCTAGCTTCCAAAGTGGGAAGGTGAAACTGGTCATCAATGTCTCAACCACACTCTTAATGGATGCTAAAGCCTTTTGTCCAGGAGCTCGCTAGTTTTTTGGCACGTACTTAAAAGTCATCTTTTGATTGGGCTTGGATGAGCTCTTAACTTGTTTGTTGGTGCCATTCATCTTTTCTCCATTTGACATTTTGTTGGCTTCTTTAAAGATTGTGACATCGGCCGATTTGTAGAACTTGGCATCAGCGTAGTTTACCTGCTCCTCTCAAAACGGGTCCAGATCTGCATTTACTTTCATTACTTCCCCACCTTTGCAAAACTTAAAACATTGATGAAGTGTTGAAGGGATAACGCCACACTCATGGAGCCACGGTCTTCCTAACAATACATTATAGGAAGTACTTGAATCGATCACATGGAAAAGGACATTTAAGCTTAATTCACCTATTTCAACTTTTAAGGTGATACTCCCCAATGCTCTCTCCCCCGCTTGGTTGAACCCTTGGATTGTCAATGGGGAAGGGGATAAATGTCGAGGTTGTAAGCCAATTGTCTTGAGACTTTTCAAAGGGAGTACATTTACCACCGAACCACCATCCAACATTATACGGTTTATTTCAGTATCTAGAATCATTCCCGTAACATAAAGTGGTCTATTGTGGTTTTCTTCACCAAGTTGGCGGTCATCATTGCTAAAGGAGATGCATGCCATACAAGAGGCACAGATCTCATAAGATGACACTTTACCTCAAGGAGCCTATATTTTCCCTTTAAAAGGTTCAGGATCGATCAATGTAGTTATGAGCGCTTTTCTAAGCTCTGGAGACATTTGTAGAGCATCATAAACACTTAACAAAGCAGGAATACGCTTTAAATGAGCCAGAATGTTGTAATTAACATGGCATGAGCAATTTTCTTCTTTTTTGATAGACTTAGGATGGGCTCCGTTGTCTTCAGTTTTTGTGTTTTTCTTGCCTTTTATGAGCTCATTTGCCTCTTTTGCTTTTTGAATGTTGCGCTTCATTTCCCGAAGTGCTATCTCATCTACCTCCTCTGAATCGATGGCATTTTGAAAGAAAATGAGCTATTTCATCCCTTATTCTTCTCCTTCTTCTTCTTCTTCAGAATTCATGCAACAAGGAACGACATCTTCATCATAAAGTGGCTCTTCCTCTAGTGATATTTCAAAAGCGATATCACTATTGCTCCTTTCTTCTTCGGAAGCTCTAGGATCCTCTTGAAGTGCTTTAGGTAGAAATTCCTTCAGCATGAATGGCGTTCTTTTTGGTTGCATGTATTCTTCTTCATTGAGATTCCTTGTCTTCTTGGCTCTTCTTCTTTTCTTTTTGTTCTTTTTTAATTCGGGTCTCCCGATAAATCAAATACCTGAATGTTCGATCGTCCTTGCATCTTTTTGTAAACGATTTTCATTCTTCTTGGACTTACTATTTACATGAAAGTGCCACTCATTCCCCAACTTAGGTTTATTGTCTGGTATATCTTCCCACATTTCAATACTTGGTTCATTCATGAGTTCATACAACGTGGGCATGTTGGCATTGCTTGGAATAAGTGTCTCAGGACATATGTTGACAACCTTTACCTCATCCTCTATTTCAAAGGCTACCGGGATGGTGCCTCTTAGTAGGGTATTCACTGGTAAACGGTCGTCATCTACTAATGAGACGGTATTTGATGTTGCTTTTGGACATGAAGAATCCACTTCTATTTTTTTTTTTTTATCATTCCTTCGACTATATTCTTCAGGACATAACAATCCTTTAAGGAATGACTGATGATGCGATGGTATCGGCAATAATTGGGATCATCGGTCTTATCAACTTCATTTGGCCTTTTTTGGTCCGGGAGTTTTATTGCTTTTGCAGCAAGTAACTCATCAAAAATTTGCTCCACATCCTCATCATCAAAAGAATATTTAACCTCTTTTCTTTCCTTAAGAGTGAGTTTCTTTGACTATTCTCTTGCTTTTCCTTTGTTTTGATTCTTATCATTCTTAACAAAGGTAGCCATTGTTTTGGTCTTTTTTAATGGCTTTTTATTTTCAACTTTCCTCTCTTATGGACGAGATCTCATCATGGCACCTTTCTAACGAGCTATTTGCCTTTCAACCACGCTTGCCTTTGAAACCAATTCATTAAAAGATTGTGGTTCCACAGTTCCAATAAAAGTAGCCACTTCTGGCACAAGATTATTAACACACATGAAAACCAAAGAAATCTCTGTCAATTTTTTCGGGCATTGGAGGTTAAGATTCCCCCATCTAGTGATAAAGTCATTTGCACTTTCTCCCGGTCTTTGCTTAGTTTCCACTAGATCTGTGATTGTTACTTTCTTTTTTGAAGAGACAAATTGGGCTAGGAATGCTTTTTGCATATCATCCCATGTAATAATGAAACCTGGAGGAAGTTGTGTGTACCATGTGAATGCTGCCCCTTTTAGAGATTGCATGAACTGTCTAATCAATAGTGTATTTGATTGAGCAGTCTCGCCGCATGCAAAGGTATAATATGTCAAATGTTCGTGTGGAGACCCATTTATCCCATCGAATTTTTCAAAATTTGGCCTTACATAATATCGAGGGAAAGGGATTTGATCATAATGTGCCGGGTAAGGCTTTCGGTACCCTAATACTGGCATACACATAGCAGCTTGATATTCTCGTATTCCATCCATAATCAACGTCCTTAAGTCTGGTTGTGGTATCGGATCCGCCGGCTATCTTGTTTCAGTTCTCAAGCCTGATTGAGGTATTGGGGATGTAGATGTCTGTCCTAGTCCAGATGCTTGACCTATACCCATATTTTCTTGCAAATGTATAGAGAGTCTTGCGACTTCAGCCTCCTTTTCAGCAAGCATCCTTCTCAATTCTCGGATTTGCTCACCTTGCTCCTCCATGCTTGTCATTCCAATAACTAAAACTGGCATATTTCTTGATTCTATATCGTCATCAGCAGTTGACACTTCCATTTGGCCTATTAGAGGTGTATCTCTAATCGTTTGAGGACTAAAAGAATCATGCATACAACATACCTTTGATTGTGTGATTGGTCCCTTATATCGTACCGTTGCATTTCTTTCTCCTTTGTCGTCAACAGTAAGCTGTATCATTGGACAATTCTTGGTCATAAAGATCAATCCTTCGTCATCTCGCTCTTGGTTTTGATCGTTGAATAATGGCCCAAGATTCACTTGCGGCATTCTTGGTCCACCACTCCTAACTTTCTTCACTGAGTTTTCACCAAGTTGAGTGACCAAGCCCATTTGATCTCTATCACTGACTATTACCTTCAGTTTCCCTTTTTGTACACTCTTTTCGGGAATCTTTGAAACATTTGGTGATGTAGTGAAGCTGTCCACCTCTTTTGTTATTGGAGAAGCTGGAGTAGATATCTTTTCAGCACTTGTCATCATAACAGATTCTACCGTACTGATATTAATAGGGATCAAACCAATCATAATCTGAATTGGTCGTTGATCAGTGATTTTAACGGTTTCTGTAGGACAAGTCTTGACAATTTTGACTGTTTTAACCTTCGCATCCTCGGCGATCTTCGGAAGGAGAATGGCTATGGTCTTCACAGCTTGCTTAAACTTTCTTTTGGCAGACCTTGCTTGTCTCTTCTTCAATCCTTTGGCAGCCTTACCGCAAAGAGCCTTCGAAGATTGTTTCGCTTTGGAAACCTCAAGAATTTTTGTCACCATGGCAGCAGCAGGTGCCCTAGTGATTACGAAGGTCGTCTTAAACCCCACATTCTTCTGCTCCCCAGCAAACCTAACGGATATGAGTTGATGGAAGTACATAGTAACTTATGGTGCCATGCTGCAAAACAAATTGACACAAAGGGTTACATTTGAATAAAATATTGCCATTATAACCGGAGATGAAAAGGAGAATGGGTCCCACCGGGCGTGCCAAAAACTATGTTGAGTAAAAATATTTATTAATTTTAAAATAATATTTTACACACAACATAATTTCACCTATACTATGATTTAATTAGCATAGGAGTTTATTATTTTTAGTTCGACCCATTCAAGCTTATAAGAATAACCTCTTAATTACAATCCCTTGGTACAAGAGAAAACCTTTTGATTCCAATTAAAACAGTAATTACTAATTTTTGTGAATTTGAGAAATTTTGGTTGATTTAAAATTGCAGCTGAACTCGGTGAATTTAGCCGAGTTGCCTACATACCCCATTAGGGAATCAAGCCACTTGTAGTTCGAATTTTGGGTTTCAAAATTTTAGATTTTCCTCGGTGTATGACTTTATGAGAAATTTACGCACTTTGAAATTTGATTTAGTTTTGTTTTGATTTTGTCTTTTATGAGGATTTAATGATTGAATTTGATCTTGAAACTACACCTAAATTTTAGGTTGCCTATGTATCCAATAGGGAATCAAGTCAATCGTAGTTCTTGAATTTGAATTTGGATTTTAGAGAATTCCCCGATATATGACCATAGGAGGAACTCAAAGATATTTTAAAATACAATTTGGAATTTTACTTTAGAATTTGGATTTGAAAGTTATATTTGGATAATTTCCCGGTATATGACCTTATGGGGAATTAAAAGGATCCTTTTTGAATTTAGCGTTGAGAGATTTTTTTTATTTGAATTTGGGATTTAAAACTTGTATTTAATCACCATATTGTTTTATGAGATATTGAGCTCATCTTTTTGAATTAAGGGGTAATAAATGGACTCAATTTGTGCACTTTAAATTTTTGAGTATTTAATATTCCGAATTTTTTTGAAATTTATCCTCCATCCCTTATCTTTTTTTTTTAAATTTTAAATTTTATCATATCTAAACTAATTGATTTAATTATATGATGTATATCCCTTCTTTTTTGCTAACAATTTAATTTCAAAAGAAACTCAAATTTCTCTCACCCTCCTCCTTTCTACACGTTTTTTTTATATATATATGTATACATTACGCTGCAAAAACAACATTGGCAACTTTTTGATATATATATATATATATATATATACATATATATACACACACATTACGCTGCAAAAAAAACATCGCAGGTGCAAAGTTGGTAACTTTTTGATATATATATACGTGTACGCGAACATCAATTCCCATCATATTTTGATTTGTGTGTAAAGCTATCAGCCCAACAAAGCAAGACACACACCCACGGCTTTATCTCACACACACCCACAGCTTTATATATACACTGTGAAGGAATTGAAGGTGACGTTTGTTCCTTTTTTTTATCTTCCTTTTTTTTATTATTTTTTGATGGGTATAGTGCGATTCATATGAATATTTTCATATATATCATATACACATAATTTTTCATATGTCGATCTTTAAAGTGTAATTCGTATGAATTTTTTACTCGAATTGCACTCAAAACAATCATAATAAATAATTTGAAAAACTTTTAATCTTTGATTTTTTGAAATCACATTTGACTTATATAGATCTCTAAAAAGAAATCCAAGTCTTAGTGATAATCATAGGATTGTGATAAGAACGAGAAACTACACACCATGAGTGCATTATGAATTTATTAAGAGTATTACAAATAAGAAATCTTCAAGGACCAAATCACAATCCCACATTTTAAAGTGTATATAGGACTTGATTTAAATGCACTGTATATGTTTAATAACACAAAAAATTAAAACTGTCAGTGTAGAAAAATACCAAAATATCAAAATATGTATTTACCTTATTGTTTTGAAATACCACGATACACTTCTTAAAATGTATATTTTTCTCTCACGTCACTGTCACCTGCACCGCACCTTTTTTTTTTCTCTTTTCTTCTCACGTTTCCACACACACCGGCACCCTTTTTTTTCTTTCACTTCTCACGTTTCTCCACACCTGCACACACCTGCACTTTCTTTTTTTTTTCTTTCTCTCTTTCACGCGCACACGCATCTGCACACAGAAATTTTTTTTTTCTGCACACACGTCTCTAGATGAAAAGCTCTCCCCCCAAAAGTTTTTTTTTTCTCTTCTGCACTCACTTTCTTTATATAAGAGAATTTTACATTCTGTATCACGTTTTGCACCACGTTCTGCACCACGTTTTTACACCACGTTCTGCACCATGTTTTTTTACTACTACTCCACATTTTAAAATGTGTGTTTTTTTTTAATTCTCCTTCTTTTATTATTATTATTATTTTTTTTACCAGCACAAAATTGAACCAGTACAAAATTTTATTTTCTCCTCTTATTTTTTTTAAGACAATGATTCATCATCCAATGTGTATATATATATATATATATATATTTACCGCGAACACCCATCAGAATATTTCAAGCCAAGGAAAAAAAAATGGAACTTTCCAAGCTCGAGCAACAAAAAACCAGATCACTTTGCCATGTCCTAGCCGTCCCTTATCCCGGTAGGGGCCATGTGAACCCCATGATGAACCTTTGCGAGTTACTACTATCTAACCAAAAAGATCATAATCTTTTTATGACTTTTGTTGTCACGGAAGAGTGGCTAGGCATAATTGCATATCACAATCCAAAATTTATTTCCAATTACCAAATACACTTCAGAACCATACCAAATGTTCTTCCGTCTGAGCTGGTTCGAGGAAAGGACTTTCCTGGCTTCTACGAGGCTGTTATGACAAAGATGGAAGCGCCCTTTGAACAGCTTTTGGACCAGATTGAACCGCCTGTGAGCCTTGTCATTGCAGACATGGAGCTTCTTTGGGCCGTCCCCGCCGCTAACCGCCGGAACATCCCGGTTGCCTCGCTTTGGACCACGTCGGCTTTGATGTTTTCTATGTTTAGTCACTTTGATCTCATACAAGCTCGATGTTTCCGAGGTACGCACACAGCCATAGAAAAAATAATATATTTTCTTGTTCGGAAAATTACAAAAAGGAAAAAAATAATAATATTTGACACGAATAGTCCTTAATTTCTTTAATGGATAATAATTTAATCCTTATTTTTTTAATTTTAATAAAATGATTTTTAACATTATTAAATTAGTGTAATTAAATCATTTCGGTTCAATTTGTCAAATGTTTAACGAAATCTTTCACGCAACGGTTACATCTCTTTTTTGATGAAAATACAAAAATACTCTCATGTCTCACAAGAACCAACTAAAACCTGTTTCATTTTAAATAAAAATAAAAAACTAACTTCTTTCTTTCTTCTAGTCTGATCCAACCTCTAACCCTAACAAGAGCTGCCGCCTCCATATCTGCCGGCGCCGCGCAAGCCCAACCCAGTGTTGAACTGAGCCTCAATACTGCTTCTAGATTCCTACCCCTCTTCTCTTTGGACTCCAATCGGATATTCACCACGAATCGCGGCATTGAGACTTCAATTTTGGTTTTAAATTTTTGAGTCTTCTCTGGGTTATTCCTCGTTTTTCTCTTCCCCACCCTCTGTTTGATTCCCCAACAAAAAAAACCCCTATGCTAATTTTGACTATCGGAGATTCAACCATGACAGGTAAGGCCAAGCTGAAGAAGCACACAACGAAGGAGATCGCCGCCACTGTTACCACGACTCGCGGGGGCGGAAAAGCCGGCCCTACCGACAGCTGCAACGCGAAGAAGGACGATCATGCGAAGTTTGAGTGTCCGCACTACAAGACTACCGCACCTGACATTAAGTCCATACATATTCTTTTCCTATAAATGGATCTGATTTTATTCCGGTGAAGTTCCACTTTCCTTCTCCATTAATTTGGCTTTTCTTCTCCGTTAGATGCGGAGAGGTTATTAGCTTGCTTTTCTTATTTTTTTTATAATTAGTTATTAGTATTATTAGAATATTAGTCCATAGATATGAAGATGGTCTTTTCTTTTCTTTCTTTTTTTTTTTTTTTTTTTTTTTTAAATGCTTAAATTTAGCATGTTATACTAATTTGACAGTGCACTATAAATTTTCTTAAAAAAAAAAAAAAAAAAAAAATCGCAGTTGTGTCTCGTGAATCGTGGGTACTAATGATAATTGACATTCTAATACATTGTGTCCAACCGTAAGGATGTTTTTTCTTCTTCTCTTAGAACGTGTCCTGCTCGATGCTCTACAACACCCTTCTAAGACCCATACAATCTATTGTGTGCCGCTAGATGTATTGTGGCATATTTCATCCTTCAAGTAAAATTGGTCAAATCCTTCCCTTTCTCTTTACAAGCTTTGCGATTGAATGCCGATTTCTAAAGTGACGAAGGGGTAAGGAATTCACGATACCAACAAAAAGTGCCCTTTTATTAATGATTGATTAAACAATTCAGAATCAAAGATAAGTTAATAATTCATGGCCAGTTTTTTGAAGTGTGATTTGAGTGTAATTATTGAGTTGAATTTAAGTTATAACTTGAGTTGAGTTGAAGTTGTAATTTGAGTTTGTATTTGATTGTATACATTTGAGTTATGGTTTGAGATAAAAATCTTTTTGAGTTTGTGTTTGAGTAAGTCAAAATTTTAATTTATATTTAGATAGTATTTTAATAAAAACTCAATAGTGATAAAAAAATTTAATAGGATATATAGGTGAGTTTTATTCATCTTTTCGTTATTAACGCATAGAAAAAAAATCATCTCAATTATGATTAAAATAAAAAAGTTATAGTATTTTTAAGAATAGAAAAAATATTATTTATTAATTTAAATTTGAGTTTCTGAACTCAAATTAAAAAGAAAATTTGAACTTGAGTTTTAATCCCAAACTCAAATTCAAACTTAAATTCAAATTTAAAAAAATATAAACTTAAATAAAATTAAAATTAAAATTGTTATTTTTTAAATTTTTAAGGCTGCTGAACAAGGCCTCAATCATTTATAAAATTAATTCTAAGGGTTGAGAGAAGGTAACTTTGCAGAGCACCACTAATTCAATAAAAGAACTCCCTAGATTATTTCCCTATTCCTTAATTCTCTCCTAATTCTTCTATCAACAATCTCTGCAATCCCAATTTCGCTCCCAAAATCTTTCAGAAACAGCAACACAACATCATTTTTTCACAAAACATGAACCCCTCCAACGTCGAGCCAATAGCCGCCTGCCACGTGGTGGCGATCCCTTTTCCCGGCCGAGGCCACATCAACCCAATGATGAACCTCTGCAAGTTTCTGTCTTCAAGAAAACCGGACATCCTCGTAACCGTCGTAGTCACCGAAGAGTGGCTCGGCTACATCGGCTCCGACGCCAAGCCGGACAACATCCGCTTCGCCGCCGTGGCTAACGCCGCCCCTCCGGAGCGGCTAAAAGCCGTTGACTTCCCGGCGTTCTACGAAGCCGTCATGACCAAGATGGAAGCTTCTGTAGAGAAGCTACTTGATCGGCTCCAAGCGCCGATCAACGCCATCGTGGCTGACATAGAGCTGCTCTGGAGCGTCAATGTCGGAAAGCGGAGGAATATTCCCGTGGCTTTGTTTTGGACCATGACGGCGTCGTTTTTCGCCATGTTGCACTGTTTTAATCTCTTCGCAGAGGATAACAATAATCTGCCGCCTCGTCTTTTGGTGGGTAAGTAAATCACTGTTCTACTGCGGATATAATCCATTTTTCTTTTCTTTTAAAACATAATTATGAAAACGTTGATAATGTTCGCCCTAACTTTATTTTTTTATTAAATTGATAATGTTGGGATCTTAATTGTAATCCCTCTAGGTCTACCAAAATTGATATATTTCTTTCTTTCTTTCTTTCTTTATGTAATAAAACTCTTGTTTCAATTATGTATTGGAAATGGAAGGGTAATGCTAATGTTTATTATTACAAGAGAAAAACAGAAAGTGGAAGAGACGAAAACAGAGGTGCAAATGAATGAATTTTCACTCTGAATTAAAAATGATCAGCATACATTTACATGTATTTATATTGATGTAAGAAAGCGGTTATAACTTACATTTGTGCAGCTAAGCACTAACAGAATTTAGAAACAGAACAACAAACTCTAAATTAACTAACCGCCTAACTGTACTGCCTAAAACGCCCCCTCAAGATGGACTGTGAATATCCTTAACAGCCATCTTGGATAGTAAAGAAAACAACGAAGGAGCAGGCAAAGCCTTAGTGAAGAGATCTGCAAGCTGATGTTGAGAACATATGGGCATAAGTTTGATTGTGCTAGCAGCAACTTTATCCCGCACGAAATGACAATTGATCTCAATATGCTTGGTTCGCTCGTGGAAGATAGGATTGGATGCAATATGAATAGCAACCTGATTGTCACAAAACAAAAGAGTTTGAGCAAAGGTAGGAAAATTGAAAGTGGCAAGGAGCTGTTGAATCCAAACAACTTCACTGGTGACAGCAGCCAAGACGCGATATTCAGTCTCTGCAGAGGACCGAGCAATTGTAGTTTGCTTTTTGGCTTTTCAAGAGTTTAAAGAATTGCCAAGAAAAACACAAAATCCAGTAATAGATTTGCGGGAGTCAGGACAAGACGCCCAATTAGCATCAGAAAAAGCCTTTAGCTGCATAGAAGAGGAAGAAGAAAAGAACAAACCCTGTCCAAGTTTATTCTTAAGATACCTCAAGATGATGAGTAGCTTGCAAATGAGGAACCCGTGGTTTGGACAAAAACTGGCTGAGTTTTTGCACAACAAAGGTAATGTTAGGTCGTGAAAGAGTAAGATATAATAAACGGCCAATGAGACGCCTATACTAAGAAGGATCCGATAAAAGATCCCCATCAATAGCATTAAGCTGAAACTTAGGATCCATTGGAACAGTCGCAGGCTTGGAGGCCAAGAACCCCGTGTCTTCAAGTAGTTGCTAAGTGTAGTGGCTTTGAGAAAGTGCAATACCCTTGGAAGCTCGAGCAATTTCAAGGCCAAGAAAGTACTTCAAGGACCAAGATCCTTAAGTTTGAACTGAGTGTGCAAAAACTCTTTGAGAGAGGTAATTGCAGTATGAGACGGACCAGTAATAATGATGTCATCGAAGTAAACCAATAGGACTACAAAATTGGATCCCGAGCCTTTAACAAAAAGAGAATAATTTGATTTTGACTGAGTGAAACCAAACTTGATCAAGGCATTGGAAAACTTCGAGTACCATTGCCTTGATGCTTGTTTAAGGCCGTAAATTGACTTATGAAGCTTGCACACAAGCTTATGCTCTTGGTTAACCACCATTCCTTGACGTTGATACCTAAGAGGAAGATCCATGTAGACTTCTTCAAATAAGTCCCCATTTAAAAAGGCATTATTCACATCTAACTGCACTAAATGCCAATCATGACTTGCAGCTAGAGCAAGCAAAACTTTGACAGTAACCAACTTGGCAACCGGGGAAAAAGTCTCAGTGAAATCTACACCTTCTTGTTGTGTATAGCCCTTAGCAACCAAGCGAGCTATATAACGCTCAATTGAACCATCAGCTTTGTACTTTATTTTGTACACCCATTTGCATCCAATGGTGTGTTTTCCAGCAGGCAAAGGAACAAGAGACCACGTCCTGTTAAGTTCCATGGCAGATAACTCTTCCTTCATAGCCTCTTGCCAATGTGGGAACTTGACTGCTTGGTGGAAAAACTGGGGTTCAAATTGGGAAGAGACATTTAAAACAAAATGCTTGTGGGAAGATGAGAGAGAATCATAGGAAATGTAGTGAGATATAGGATATAATGGTGTGGGTTAAGGAGAAGACTGAAGAGAAATTAAACTGCAGTGAAAGCCGCAAAGATAAGAAGGGGGATGAGTGGCCCTAGAAGAACGTCTAAGAGGAATTATGGCTGGTGTAGAACCATGTTCTGGTAAGGGAGATGGTGGAGAAGCTGTTTGAGGTTGAAATGGAGGTGGGATAAAAGTAAGAGATGGAGAAGGCAAGACAAGATCAGCAAATGGATCCACCGAGGAATCTGCATGAACAACAGTATGAAATGGAAAGATATCCTCATGGAACACAACATCTCGAGATATAAAAAACTGTTTTGTCGTCACATCATATAACTTGTATCCTTTCATGCCTGTTGGATAACCCAAGAAAACACAAATCCTAGCTCGAGGATCAAACTTGGTTTTGTGAGCTGGCAGAGTTGAGGCAAAAGCCAAACAACTAAAAAGTCGAAGTGACAAGTAGTCCACAATAGTTTTATAAAGCAGTTCAAAAGGAGATTTGTTGCCAAGAAAATGAGAAGGGGTCCTATTTATAAGAAATGCCACTGTAAGAACACATTCACTCCAAAAGGAAATTGGAACTCTTGACTGGAAATACAATGCTCGTGCAACATTCAAAAGATGCTGATGTTTACGCTCCACAACAGCATTTTGTTGAGGTCTATCAACACATGAAAATTGATGTAAAACACCCCTGTCAGAGAAAAATTCAGAGAAATCTAACTCAGCATTATCATATGAAATGCCTTTATTCTGCTGCTAAACTGAGTGAGAATCACATTAAAAAAATGAGGTAAGATCTTTGCTGCATCATACTTGTGTTTAAGAAGAAACACCCATGTAAATCTGGTACAGTCATCAACAAGAGTGAGAAAGAATCTATGACCAAACCGAGCACTCAAATGACAAGGGCCCCATATATCACAGTGTATAAGATCAAAAGGAAATTGAGATTTATGATTGTGAGAAACAAAAGGCAATCTCCGATGCTTTGCCAATGGACATATGTAGTAGGGATCATTATTATTACAAAATAGATCAAGAAAATGTAAAGTGTTTTTCAAAACACCTAGTACTTTGGAAGATAAATGGTCCAATCGACGATGCCAAGTATGAAATGAAACATTATTTACACTTATGGCAAAAGTGTTTTGCAAAGAATCTGCTAGTGAACCTGTCAAGAACACATATAAGTCTGCAACTCTATCACCCTTGCCAATCATCCTCCGGCTGATAAGATCCTGAACCTTGAAGTGATCAGGTAAAAACTCAATAGTAAGCTGAGAAGCAGCACTTAGAGCACTCACGGAGATCAAATTAAATTTGAATTGGGGAACAAACAAAACATCCTTGAGAACCATTTGTGAACTTAGTCTCACATCTCCACAAAGACTAACAGGAAAACTAGCATTATTGGGCAGAGTAACCCATGCATTTCTTATAGGCCTCATAGAAAGAAAAGCATTTGCATTGAAACAAATGTGCTTGGAAGCTCTGGAATCAACAATCCAAATGTGTTCAGAAGAAAGAGAAGAATCCAAAGAGACAGAAAAGCATATACCTGCCAAATGTGAATTTGAGGAATCATCTTGCTGTTTGAGGTTGTAACTGAAGAAGCCAAGTGAGAGGAAAGCATGCTCATCAGTTGTTGATATTGGTTGTTGTTCAAGGTCTTGATGAAACCCCCAACGTCTCCAGTACTCTGATCTTCGGAAAGAGACCTGTTAGAAACCTAATTAACTAACACATTTTGGCCTTTTTGTTTCTGCTTGTATCCAGGAGGATAGCCATGAAGCTTGTAACACCTATCAACAGTATGTCCATGGAAGTTGCAATGATTACAGAATGGCCTTTCCTTCTTTGAATTGCAGTTTCCACCAGAAGGACATGCCTCTCCACTGGATTTCTTACCAACATCATTACGAACAACAAAGGCCAAATTATTAACAGGATCAAAAGTCCCATAAGTGACTTGATTGCTAACTGTCAATTGATGTTCCTCTTGAGGAATAAGGGAAAACACTTTGTTTATGGGCGGGATGGGATCCAGTAGCAACAACTGACCACGAACTTGAGAAAAGGAGTCATTCAATCCCATGAGAAAAGACATAACATATTCCATTTGAAAATAGGAAGTTAATTCCTTGATTCCACCACAAGTGCATTTTCCACAAGTGCACTTAGGACGGAAATTACTCAATTCCTCCCACAACGCTTTGAGCTTGGTGAAATAAACAGCAACATAATTTTGATTCTGATTGTGATTAATCAGTTCACGACGAAGTTGAAAAATCCTAGGTCCGTTACTTTGTTGGAATCGATCCTTAAGATCAATCCAAATATCATAAGCAGATTCAAAAAAGATTATACTGGCAGAAATTTCTTTCGATACCGAATTCAAAATCCACGAAATCACCATTTGTTCCTAATCCAAGAATTGAGAAGAATCAGATCATTACCGTTAGGTTTCGAAATCGATCCGTCAACGAATCCAAGCTTGTTTTTCACAGACAGAGCAATGACGATTGCTCGACTCTAGGAAGCATAGTTGTCACCTGTCAAGTTCTGCGAAACAAGAACAAGTCCAGGGCTATCAGAATGATGAAGAAAATAGGGACTCGAGAGATCATCAATGGCGGTCTTGACAACTGACACCGCTGGAGTACTAGATCCAGAATGAGAATCCTCCATGAGATCCAACAAAAGAAAGAAATCACAACGAACAGAAAAAAAAAATCGAAGAAACAAATCAAATTGAGACAAAAAAATCAACAGCTTCAACAAATAGCTCTGATACCATATTACAAGAGAAAAACAGAAAGTGGAAGAGCCGGAAACAGAGGAGCAAATGAATGAATTTTCACTCTGAATTAAAAATGATCAGCATACATTTACATGTATATATACTGATGTAAGAAAGCGGTTATAACTTACATTTGTGCAGCTAAGCACTAACAGAATCTAGAAACAGAACAACAAACTCTAAACTAACTAACCACCTAACTATACTGCCTAAAATTTATTGATACAAGTTCTTAACGTTGAATGACATAATATTGTTATTTCTAGGTATGTCTAAATATGATAACACTCGAATAAAATTACAAACGGTTTTTTTAAAAAAAGGTTTTTTTTTTTTTTTTTTTTTTTTTTTTTTTTTTTTTTTTGACAAGGCAATTGATAGATGTCTGCCTTTGTGTTATAGAGGGTAGTGATGACAAGCAATTGGAACACGTACCAGGACTTTCAACCGGGCATGTAGCAGACCTTCAAACAGTCATTCAGAAAACTGACAAAAGAGTCCTGAAACTTGCCTTGGAATGCATTTCAAAGGTGTCAAAAGCTCAATATCTTCTGTTGACTTCATTCTACGAGTTTGAACCCCGAGCTATGGATTCACTACGCACACAATTCCCTTTTCCTGTCTACCCCATTGGCCCCGCCATACCTTACTTAGAACTTGATCAACACAACTCTTCAAGCTCTACTAGTAGAGAAGAACACGACTATTTTCAATGGCTGAATTCCCAACCATCAGGGTCTGTGTTGTACATCTCACTGGGAAGTTTTCTTTCGGTCTCGAGTGCCCAAATGGACGAAATTGCTTACGGGCTGTGCGATAGCGGTGTTAGATTCTTGTGGGTGGCTCGATCAGAAGCCTCTCGGTTGAAGGAGATTTGTGGTGATCTGGGGTTGGTAGTGCCATGGTGTGACCAGTTAAAGGTGTTGTGTCATTCTTCTGTAGGGGGATTTTGGACTCATTGCGGATGGAACTCCCTTTTGGAAGCTGTTTTCGGAGGTGTTCCAATGCTTACTTTCCCTTTGTTTTTAGACCAATTTCCCAATAGCAGACAAATTGTCGAAGATTGGAAGATTGGGTGGAGGGTTGAGAGAGATACGGGAAATGAAAATCTGATGAAAAGAGAAGAAATTACTAAGCTTGTGAAGAGGTTTATGGACCATGAAAGCAGTGAGGGGAAAGAAATGAGGAAGAGAGCTAGAGAACTGAGAGATGTGTGTCAACGAGCCATTGCAAAAGGCGGATCATCTGACGAAAACCTGGATGCTTTTATCAGAAATATATGTAACACAAGGCCAGTAAGCCAGTAGCAGAATAAATTGATTTTGCCGTAGCTATGTTCGTTTCGTTTCATTTCGGTTCGTGTAATACTATGACAATCAGTTAGCCTACTAGCTATTACAGAGTTTTGTATCATTCTTCTGTGAGTGGTATTCTGTTTGAAAAAGGTGTTTTCTGCCAGTCTTCTGTTCTTGCTTTTCCCATTACTATGGATCATGACCGAAACGTTAAGGTAATTGTGGAGGATTGGAAGATTAGATGAAGGATCAACACCCAGGTAAATAAATGATAGATATAAAGAGAGGAAGTAATTGCAGGATTAGTGAGGAAGTTTATGTACTTGGATCTTCAGAAGATTAGTCTTGGTGCCGTTGCAAAAGTGGGATCGTTTGAGACCAACTAATGCCTTCTCAGACATATTTTTCAACTAAATGCCTAAGTCATATTTTCACTCCACGCTGCCTATAAGAGAAAAAAGGCTAATAATATATTTTTTTTCTTCTTCTCCTCTCATTATTTCACTCCACACTGCCTTTACTTCTCTCATTTTTTCACTCCCCGTTCAAGCTAGGTTTTCTCTCCACCGCCGCTCCTTCTCTTCACTACCGTGACCCTCTCTTTCTCTCAGAAGTCACCCACCCTTGCGGCCTTGCTTCTTCTTCTTCTTTCATCTCCGCCCTATTCTCTCTGGACTCTCGTCATCTCTCCATCAGATTCGGCCTTTGGGAAGTCGTATTCTTCTCATTTCTTCGTCAAATCAGCCTTCGTGAAGTCTTGTTCTTCTCATTTCTTCGTCAAATTCGGCATTCGGAAAGTCAGATTTCAAAATCTAAACTCGGTTTCAGATATTTCTCCCCTCCATTTTCTGTTTTTTTTTTTTTTTTTTTTTCTTCATTTTGATGATTTGATCTATGTTTGTGATTTTTATTTCCCTCGTGTTGATGATTTGATCTGTGTTTATGGTTTGGATTTATGTTTTTCGTTTATAGTTTGATCTATGTTTGGACTGAGTTTGGATTTGTGTTTATAGTATTTCCCCCCTATCCTCGCAAAAAAAAAAAAAAAAAAAAGCAATTTAAGGCTAATTTCTCATGAAGATGGTTTCATCACGAATGGGAAAATTCATTAATCCGGAGTTTTACTAATGTGCAGCCGGGGATGTTATTGAAGAGGAATTTAAAATGTAGAATTGCTTTGAGTTTTTTTTTTTTTTACTGATTGCTTTATGATGACTGCTGCTTATGTGTTGTTAATGCGCATCATCCTTGTTTATCCGTTGCTCTTTTCGAGCTCTACAATCATGGTAGAGCATAGCCTGTTAATCTAATTTTTCAGGCCAAAATTCACTTATTTTCATCAGTTTCAGAGGAAAAAAATCGGAGAACTGTGACTGAAAACGGCAATAACTTTGATCTAGAAATCGTTATTGGGCCTATAATATACCAAATTGAAGCTCTTTTTGAGCTCTACAATCATGTCAGTTCGTAGCCCGCCAACCCAATTTTTTGGGCCAAAATTCACTTGTTTTCATCAGTTTCGAAGGAAAAAAAATCAGAGAACTGTGACTGAAAACGGCCATAACTTTTTATCTAGAAATCGTTACTGGGCCTTTAATATACCAAATCGAAGCTCTTTTCGAGCTGTACAATCATGACCGGGCATAGCCTGCCAACTCAATTTTTCGAGCCAAAATTCAATTATTTTCATCAGTTTCGGAGAAAAAAAAATCGGAGAACTGTGACTGAAAACGGCCATAACTTTTTATCTAGAAATCGTTACTGGGCCTTTAATATACCAAATCGAAGCTCTTTTCGAGCTTTACAATCATGACCGGGCATAGCCTGCCAACTCAATTTTTCGAGCCAAAATTCAATTATTTTCATCAGTTTCGGAGAAAAAAAAATCGGAGAACTGTGACTGAAAACGGCCATAACTTTTGATCTAGAAATCCATACTGGGCCTATAATGTGCCAAATCGCAGCTCTTTTCGAGCTGTACAATCGTGGCTGGGCATAGCCCGCCAACTCAATTTCTCGGGCCAAAATTCACTTCTTTTCATCACTTTTGGAGGAAAGAATATCGGAGAACTGTAACTGAAAACGACCATAACTTTTGATCTAGAAATCGTTACTGGGCTTATAATATACCAAATCAAAACTCTTTTTGAGATGTACAATCATGGCCGGCGGAAGCCCACCAACTCAATTTTTTGGGAGCAAATTCACTTGTTTTCATCAGTTTTGGAGGAAAAAATCGAGAACTGTGACAGAAAACGGCCATAACTTTGAATCTAGAAGTCGTTACTGGGAGTATAACATACCAAATCGTAGCTCTTTTCGAGCTGCACAATCGTGGCCGGGCATATCCCAACAACTCAATTTTTCGGGCCCAAATTCACTTGTCTACATCACTTTCCGAGGAAAAAAAATCGGAGAACTGTCACTTAAAATGACCATAACTTTTGATCTAGAAATCGTTACTGGGCAAATAATATACCAAATCAAAGCTCTTTTCGAGATGTACAATACTGGCCAGCCGAAGCCTGTCAACTCAATTTTTCGGGCCAAAATTCACTGCTTTTCATCAATTTCGGAGGGAAAAAATTGGAGAACTGTGACAGAAAACGGTCATAACTTTTGATCTAGAAATCGTTACAGGGCATATAATATACCAAGTCGAAGCTTTTTTCGAGCTCTACAATTATGGCAGGGCATAGCCCACGAACCCAATTTTTCGGGCCAAAATTCACTTGTTTTCATTAGTTTCGGAGGAAAAAAATCGGAGAACTGTGACTGAAAACGGCCATAACTTTTGATCTAGAAATCGTCACCGGGCCTATAATATACCAAATCGAAACACTTTTTGAGCTCTACAATCGTGGCAACACGTAACCCGCCGACCCATTTTTTGGGCCAAAATTCACTTATTTTCATCAGTTTCGGAGGAAAAAAATCAGAGAACTGTAACTGAAAACGACCATAAGTTTTGATCTAGAAATCGTTACTGGGCCTATAATATATCAAATCAAACCTCTTTTTGAGATGTACAATCATGGCCGGGCGAAGCCCGCCAACTCAATTTTTCAGGCCAAAGTTCACTTGTTTTCATCAGTTTCGGAGGAAAAAAATCGGAGAACTGTGACAGAAAACGGCCATAACTTTTAATCTAGAAATTGTTACTGGGCCTATAATATACCAAATCGAAGCTCTTTTCAATCTCTACAATCATGGCCGGGAATAGCTTGCCAACCCAATTTTTCGGGCCAAAATTTACTTGTTTTCATCAGTTTTGGAGGAAAAAAATCGGAGAACTGTGACTGAAAACGGTCATAAATTTTGATCTAGAAATTGTTACTGGGCATGTAGTATACCAAATCAAAACTCTTTTTGAGCTCTACAATCGTGGCGGGACGTATCCCACTGACCCATTTTTTTGGGCTAAACTTCACTTGTTTTCATCAGTTTCGGAGGAAAAAAATTGGAGAATCAAAACTCTTTTTGAGCTCTACAATCGTGGCGGGACGTATCCCACTGACCCATTTTTTTGGGCTAAACTTCACTTGTTTTCATCAGTTTCGGAGGAAAAAAATTGGAGAATCAAAACTCTTTTTGAGCTCTACAATCGTGGCGGGACGTATCCCACTGACCCATTTTTTTGGGCTAAACTTCACTTGTTTTCATCAGTTTCGGAGGAAAAAAATTGGAGAATCAAAACTCTTTTTGAGCTCTACAATCGTGGCGGGACGTATCCCACTGACCCATTTTTTTGGGCTAAACTTCACTTGTTTTCATCAGTTTCGGAGGAAAAAAATCGGAGAACTGTGACTGAAAACGGTCATAAATTTTGATCTAGAAATTGTTACTGGGCCTATAACATACCAAATCGAAGCTCTTTTCAATCTCTACAATCATGGCCGGGAATAGCTTGCCAACCCAATTTTTCGGGCCAAAACTTACTTGTTTTCATCAGTTTTGGAGGAAAAAAATCGGAGAACTGTGACTGAAAACGGTCATAAATTTTGATCTAGAAATTGTTACTGGGCATGTAGTATACCAAATCAAAACTCTTTTTGAGCTCTACAATCGTGGCGGGACATAGCATGCCGACCGAATTTTTTGGGCTAAAATTCACTTGTTTTCATCACTTTCGAAGGAAAAAAAATCGGAGAAATATGACTAAAAACGGCCATAACTTTTGATCTAGAAATCGTTACTCAGCCTATTATACACCAAACCAAAGCTCTTTTTGAGATGTACAAGAATGGCCGTCCGAAGCCCACCAACTCAATTTTTTGGGCTAAAATTCACTTGTTTTCATCAGTTTTGGACGAAAAAAAGCAGAAAACTTTGACTGAAAACGACCATAACTTTTGATCTAAAAATCGTTACTGGGCCTATAATATACCATATTGAAACTCTTTTTGAGCTCTACAATCGTGGCGGGACGTATCCCACTGACCCATTTTTTTGGGCTAAAATTCACTTGTTTTCATCAGTTTCGGAGGAAAAAAATCTGAGAACTGTGACTGAAAACGGTCATAACTTTTGATCTAGAAATAGTTACTGGTTCTATAATATGCCAAATCAAGGATCTTTTTGATCTGTACAATCGTGGCCGGGCATAGCCCGCCAACTCAATTTTTCGTGCCAAAATTCACTTGTTTTATCAGTTTCGGAGGAAAAAAAATCGGAGAACTGTGACTGAAAACGGCCATAACTTTTCATATAGAAATCAATACTGGGCCTATAACATGCCAAATCGAAGCTCTTTTCGAGTTGTACAATCATGGCCGGGCATAGCCCACCAACGCAATTTTTCGGGACAAAATTCACTTGTTTTCACCACTTCGGAGGAAAAACAATCAGAGAACTATGACTAAAAACGACTATAACTTTTGATATAGAAATCGTTACTCGGCCTATAATACACCAAACAAAAGCTCTTTTCTAGATGTATAAGAATGGCCGTCCGAAGCCCAGCAACTCAATTTTTCGGGCCAAAATTCACTTGTTTTCATAAGTTTCGGAGGAAAAAAATCGGAGAACTGTGACTGAAAACGGCGATAACTTTTGATCTAGAAATCGTTACTGAGCCAGTAATATACCAAATCAAAACTCTTTTTGAGCTATACAATCGTGGCGGGACATAGCATGCCGACCGAATTTTTTGGGCCAAAATTCACTTGTTTTCATCAGTTTCAGAGGAAAAAAAATCGGAGAACTGTGACTGAAAAAGGCCATAACTTTTGATCTAGAAATCCATACTGGGCCTATAATATGCCAAATCGAAGCTCTTTTCCAGCTGTAAAATCGTGGCCGGCTATACCCCGCCAACTCAAATTTTTTGGCCAAAATTCACTTGTATTCATCAGTTTCGGACGAAAAAAATCAGAGAACTATGACTGAAAACGACCATAACTTTTGATCTAGAAATTGTAACTGGGCCTATAATATACGAAATTGAAACTCTTTTTGAGCACTACAATCGTGGCGGGACGTAGCCCGCTGACCCATTTTTTAGGCCAAAATTCACTTGTTTTCATCAGTTTCGGAGGAAAAAAATCGGAGAACTGTGACAGAAATCGGCCATAACATTTGATCTAGAAATCAATACTGTGCCTATAATATGCCAAATCGAAGCTCATTTCGAGTAGTACAATCTTGGTCGGGCATCGCCCGCCAACTCAATTTTTCGGGTCAAAATTCACTTCTTTTCATCACTTTCGGAGGAAAAAAATCAGAGAACTGTGACTGAAAACGACCATAATTTTTTATCTAGAAATCGTTACTGGGCCTGTAATATACCAAATCAAAGCTCTTTTTGAAATGTACAATCATGGCCGTCCGAAGCCCGCCAACTCGATTTTCCGGGCTAAAATTCACTTGTTTACAACACTTTCGGAGGAAAAAAAACGGAGCACTGTGACTGAAAACGACCATAACTTTTGATCTAGAAATCGTTACTGGGCCTATAATATATCAAATCAAAGCTCTTTTCGAGATGTACATTCATGGCCGGCCGTAGCCCGCCAACTCAATTTTTTGGGCCAACATTCACGTCCTTTCATCGGTTTCGGAGCAAAAAAAATCATAGAACTGTGACAGAAAACGGTCATAACTTTTGATCTAGAAATTGTTACTAGGCCTATAAGATACCTAGTCGAAGCACTTTTCGAGCTCTACAATCATGCGGGGCACAGGCCGCCAACCCAACTTTTCAGGCCAAAATTCAGTTGTTTTCATTAGTTTCGGAGGAAAAAAATCAGAGAACTGTGATTAAAAACGGCCATAACTTTTGATCTAGAAATCGTTACTGGGCCGATAACATACCAAATTGAAGCTATTTTTGAGCTCTATAATCATGGTCAAGCGTAGCCTGCCAACCTAATTTGTTGGGCCACAATTCACTTGTTTTAATTAGTTTCGGAGGAAAAAAATCGAAGAACTGTGATTTAAGACGGCCATAACTTTTGATCTGAAAATCGTTACCGGGCCTATAATATACCAAATCGAAACTTTTTTAGGCTCTACAATCGTGGCGGCACATAGCCCGCCAACCCAATTTTCTGGGCCAAAATTCACTTGCTTTCATCAGTTTGGGAAGAAAAAAAATTGGAGAACTATGACTGAAAACGGCAATAACTTTTGATCTAGGAATAGTTACTAGGCATATAATATACCAAATCAAAGCTCATTTCGAGATATACAATCATGGCCTGCCGAAGCCCGCCAACTCAGTTTTTCTGGCAAAAATTCACTTATTTTCATCAGTTTCGAAGGAAAAAAATCAGAGAATTGTGACAGAAAACGGCCATAACTATTGATCTAGAAATCGTTACTGTGCCTATAATATACCGAGTAGAAGCTTTTTTAGAGCTCTACAATTATGGCAGGGCATAGCCCGCCAACCCAATTTTTCGGGCTAAAATTCACTTGTTTTCATCAGTTTTGGTCGAAAAAAATCAGAGAACTGTTACAGAAAACGGTCTTAACTTTTGATGTAGAAATTGTTACTGTGCCTATAACATACCAAATTGAAGCACTTTTGGAGCTCTACAATCATGGTAGGTCGTAGCCCGCCAACCCAATTTTTCGGGCTAAAATTCACTTGTTTTCATTAGTTTCGGAGGAAAAAAATCGGAGAACTGTGACTGAAAACGGCCATAAATTTTGATTTAGAAATCGTTACCGGGCCTATAATATACCAAATCAAAACTATTTTTGAGCTCTACAATCGTGGCGGCACGCAGCCCGCCAACCCAATTTGTTGGGCCAAAATTCACTTGTTTTCATCAGTTTCGAAGGAAAAAAAATCTGAGAACTATGACTGAAAACGACAATAACGTTGGATCTAGAAATAGTTACTGGGCCAATAATATGCCAAATCGAAGCTCTTCTCTAGCTGTACAATCGTGGTTGGGCATAGCCCGCCAACTCAATTTTTCGGGCCAAAATTCACTTGTTTTCATCACTTTCGGAGGAAAAAAATCGGAGAACTGTAACTGAAAACGACCATAACTTTTGATCTAGAAAACGTTACTGGGCCTATATTATATCACATTAAAGCTCTTTTTGAGATGTACAATCATGGCCGGCCGAAGCCCGCCCACGCAATTTTTCGGGCCAAAATTCACTTATTTTGATCAGTTTCGGAGGAAAAAAATAAGAGAATTGTCACAGAAAACGGCCATAACTTTTGATCAAGAAATCGTTACTGGGCCAATAATATATCAAATTAAAACTCTTTTCAATTTCTACAATCAAGGCCGCGTATAGCTCGCCGACCCAATTTTTGGGGCCAAAATTCACTTGTTTTCATCAGTTTCGGAGGTAAAAAATCGGAGAACTGTGACTGAAAACGGCCATCGCTTTTGATCTAGAAATCGTTACTAGTCCTATAATATACCAAATCCAAACACTTTTTGAGCACTACAATCGTGGTGGGACGTAGCACGCCGACACAATTTCTCTGGCCAAAATTCACTTGTTTGCATCAGTTTCGGACGAAAAAAAATCGGAGAACTGTGACTGAAAACAGGCAGAACTTTTGATCTAGAAATAGTTACTGAGCCTATAATATGCCAAATCAAAGATCTTTTTTATCTGTACAATTGTGGCCGGGCATAGCCCGCCAACTCAATTTTTCGGGCCAAAATTTATTTGTTTTCATCAATTTCGTAGGAAAAGAAATCGGAGAACTCTGACTGAAAACTACCATACCTTTTGACCTAGACATCAATACTGGGCCTATAATATGCCAAATCGAAGCTCTTTTCGAGCTGTACAATCGTGGCCGCGCATAGCCCACCAACTCAATTTTTCGGGCCAACATTACTTGTTTTAATCACTTTCAGAGAAAAAAAAATCGGAGAACTGTGACTGAAAACGATCATAACTTTTGATCTAGAAATCGTTAGTCGGCCTATAATACACCAAACCAAAGCTCTTTCCAAGATGTACAATAATGGCCGGCTGAAGCCCACCAACTCAATTTTTCCAGCCAAAATTCAGTTGTTTTGATCAGTTTCGGGGGAAAAAATTGGAGAACTGTGATTGAAAACGGCCATAACTTTTGATCTAGAAATCAACACTGGGCCTATAATATGCCAAATCGACGCTCT